>NC_069502.1:1134620327-1134920327 GCF_027579735.1 Bombina bombina
CTCTGCAGGGTGCCTAAAGTTATAACGGCTACGACTAGCAGCAGCCAGCAGCACACAGAGTTAACCCTGTGTCTGCCAGACTGCCAATATGGGTTGCAGCATGTCTAAAAACGGCCCTGTCTGACAACAATGAGCAGTAAACTACCTACCTACTTGGGACTGGGAGTTGATTAGGAGATGCAAACGATGGCTTTATGCTGCTGCCTTTACATTTACATCACCTTGCCATGCTCCACCACATGATATCTTGCCGGTTGCCGCCTTTCAAGACCTGCCGTTCTGCTTAGAGAGCAGTAAATCATTCCCCCGGCACCTCACACATAACTTGCAAGCACAGAGCAGCCTACGTGACCTTCTGCTCTGCAGGGTGCCTAAAGTTATAACGGCTACGACTAGCAGCAGCCAGCAGCACACAGAGTACAGAGTTAACCCTGTGTCTGCCAGACTGCCAATATGGGTTGCAGGCGCAGCATGTCTAAAAACGGCCCTGTCTGACAACAATGAGCAGTAAACTACCTACCTACTTGGGACTGGAAGTTGATTAGGAGATGCAAACGATGGCTTTATGCTGCTGCCTTTACATTTACATCACCTCGCCACGCGCCACCACATGATATCTTGCCGGTTGCCGCTTTTGCACTGCACACTCAATAGTGGATGTTGCGCAGGGCATGTAGGTGGAGCTGGAGCCAGTTGGAGGAGACTGCAAGTAGTTGTGTAGTACTAGTTACAGCGTAACTGTTACGCCCCTGCCTCCTCCCACACACATAGTCAGCTCAGCTCTTAGTGTGCGAGTGTCACGTGACAGCTGGCTCCCGCACACTAAGAGCTGTGCGAACAGGAAGGCTATGGGCTGGCCTGTAGGTGGCGCTGCAGTCAATGCAGTTTTAAAGTGGAAAGTGCTTTTGCCTATACTTCTATGTATCGCACTGCACAGCATGTGCGATACATAGAAGTATAGGCAAAACAGCCCTTGCTTTCCACTTTCAGGTTTCAGCCCTGAGCCTAATATGCATGATGGATGATAGTTACACTGCACAGTCTCACAGACACAGACAGCACACAGGAAAAGAATACATTTATTAATAAATATAATATAAAATAATATAAATAAAAAATAAAAATAAAATTTTTCATAATTTTTTTTTCTCATTTTTTTTTTCTTCTGCTCATTTTTTCCCCCTCCTCTGCCCCCTGGGGGTTCACGTGCGACAGTGCACATATGGAGGAGCCTCCACTGTCTCAGTGTAGTCAGCATATAAGGATATAACCCTCCTGTGGTAACAAACAGGTCAACCAGCAGATATTCAACTTAAAAATGTATTATAAAAGCAAACGATACAGGACATACATGCACAGGCTAGTAAGGCAAGTCTTAAATTACATCAGCTCTACGGATGCCACTGCTAACTGACATAAAGCACTTGCAACCAATTTTGGAGCCGGTATTAACAAGATATCCCACAACTATTCTGCCTTGGTAATGCTAATGTCCTCTCGTATCAATCCTCTACTCCAGTGTACATTTCTCTGAATCAAGATAGTAAGGTCTTGCTTAAAGGGCCACTGTAAGTAAATATTTTCTATGCCTGTTACTAACTAACTACCCCAAATACGCTTTTTATCAATAGCATTTCATTAACATATCTCTACCGTATATCAGAAATCTTGTCTGCAAATTTAATTGTTTTCCAAACCCACTCCGTGGGTATCCTTTGCTCTGTATCAATCCGTTTACAATACCTAGGTTTCAAAATGGCGCTTTAAACACAAAGTTATTGGTTTAAGTATTTTGAACACGCAGTGCTGAAAATAGTGGGCAGGATAACGTGACATCATCAGCGAATAAAAGATATAACTTTTAGAACGTTATGAAACTTCGTTTTGGAGAAAATATAGGTCAGTAGGTTTTAATTAATGTTTATTAAATTTAATATGTTAGTTGTTTAGCTTAAAAATTATAACAGAAAGTAATCCTTTAAGATGGTGCTGGGGAAGCCCTGCCCTCTCCAGTTCTAGCCTAAGTAGCTGACTGCATTTAATACTGTTGTGGAAGGGACCAGCAATCCATCTGCACAGTTTAAGTAAAGTTGCAAACCTAGAAATGTCTTCAGGGATAGCAACCTTTACCACCAGGTGGAGGATGTGAGCTGAACAAAGCACATCGATAAAGTCACCCATGGAGGGTGACAATGAATCTCACCTTGGAGCCTGTCCATTCTTCTACCCATTGCACCACAATCCTCCTAAGAGCCTGCAAGATATTGTCAGTGGTATGCTGCTCATCCGACACCTCAGTATGAAGGAGGAATGATCTATCTGTAGCTCTGCCAATCTACCGACTCACTCCTGCCCTGGCCAAAGCTGCCTTTCGCTGCACCACCACTAGCAGTAACACCACTACCCTCATCCTCATCACGGAACCTGGCCTGCCACCTGTGTGCTGTTGGTGAGAGGTAGGAATGATGGCTGCTAGGAGCACTCCATAAGTTGGTGGTAAAGTGCAGATTGTCCAGGAGCCTTTGCCAGCTCCTTCTTCTACACAGCAATGCAGGATATGTATAGTGAGGGGACTACACTCCTGCTGAAAGTGCCGCATGAAGGGAGGTGGTAGTTTGAAACAGCTTCTTCTATCAACTGCTTGAAAATCTCCCCTTCCAGAATGGTAAAGGGTGCACCACTGACAGCTATCAAACAGTGTAAACCCACCAAAATCTTCTAGTGTGGGCTGATGTTGTTGTGATATTGACTGTGGTACTTGGCTTTGCTGACTGCCTTCAATACCATGACCCCTGTCCTGACTACTGCTGGTGGTGCTGCTCCTAGTAGGTGGCATTTCCATCTGTGAGACTGTTGCACTTTTGCTGTTGCTGCTTGCCCCACCTTCTTTAATCAATAACACAGTCTTGTAGTGCCTACGGAGATGTTAGATCATCCCGTAGCTGGTGAGATGACACAACACTTTCCCACGCTTAGAAAGGTGTCCATTTCAGATGCTAAAAATGTGTTACCAAACATTTGAGCGACGCAAAGACGTTCCTGCCTCTACTTGCCCTTCTACCGCTGTTAAGGTCTCATTGCTGGAACTTTGAGACGTGGCAAAACTTTTTCCTCTCCTAGTGGTGGTGTGGTAGTGGCGGCAGCAGTGGTGGAACGAACGGTGACTCTACTAATGAAAGAGCTTAAACTACTAGTGTACTTTGCAACATGAGTAGAGGGTGATGCTGTTTTAGGAACTTGCTGCTCCACAACAGGGGATGATGGTGGTGATGGAGAGGGAGAGAATATAGGAAGAGACTGCTGGTCTAAAAGCGGAAATTAATTTGTACTGCTGCCGCCCATTTAACACTGACTCTGTGGTGGTATCTCTTCCTCCGCCACAATTTCCTTAGGCTTGTAATCATGTTCCTCCTGGTGTAGAGTAAACAGAGACATGCTGGGAGTTGCAGTAAGATCCTCTTTACACAAAACAGAGACTGGGGAAGAAGCCAGCTCAATACTTTCCTCTTCTCCCTGACTGCTTGGCACAATAAGCTATTTGACATTTCCTACAGTGTCTGCCTTTCAGAATGTGATAATCCCACCCTGCTGCTGCAATAAAATATGAAGGGAATCAGGAAAGCAGCAGATTTGTCAGTGGTAGAATGTGACATGTGCATGGAGACTGCTTAGTAACCTTAGACCCCCTCCCTATACTAGTACTAGGCTTTAGTGAATTCAGCCTCTTCATCTTCAGTTCCCATCACTGTCCGCTTCTGTTTTAGCAGTTGGCTTATGCAACCGTTGCTGATTTTCATGTTGCTGTTGCTACTAGTCATGGTAGTGGTGGGCACTGCATATTTTCTACTCCTAGTGGACATGGGAATGCAAGCTACCGCTGATGCTGAAGATAACCCTGCTGCTGCTTACGCAATTGCCACTGCTCCTTTAGTTGATTGAACTGGAGGAGCAGATAATGGCCTTGGTATTTGACTCTGTAAAAAAAAAAAAGAACCAACAGTGCTTGTCCCACTTACACAAGTAAAAGAAAACACATGCTCTGCACTGGTAGGGATGGATCTGGAAGTACTGGTGGTAGTGGTGGTGGCATCCGGAAACATTGTACACTCTGACCGACAATTAGATGGCAGAATAATTTAATTATATAAGGATATATTATTGCAATTATTAGGTTGTCAATTATATAAGAGATACTAGTAATATTCCCTATTATATCATTTAGTGATGCTCTCTAACAATTGGACAAGGAAATTTAAACAAATTATAATAGCAGACCCCTGTGCAAAACTGCAAATTAAGGAGCTAATTTGTCAAACTATCCAAGCTCCCTCCTTCTCTCATGTATTCTCTGTCCCTTTTTTGCCACCTAAAATTCATAACAAAACATAATGAATGACACTATAATAAACACACAAATATTTGTTAAAGGGACAGTAAAGTCAAATTTAAACGTTCATGATTCAGATGGAGCACGCAATTTTAAACAACAATCCAATCTACTTCTGTTATAAAATTTGCTTTGTTCTGTTGGTATCTTTTATTAAAGTGTAACAAATGAATTTCACTTACCTAACAGTTCTCTCTATCTCCTCACTAATATCATTCTCACCTTTGCAGTCCTCACCTCCTGTTTCCCATCCTCCTACCCATCTAGATTGTAAGTTGCCAAGGGCATAGGGCCCTCAACTCCCCCTGTATCTGTCTGTAAAATGTTGTCTCTTATTGTATTGTTTCTCCGTTGTACTTTTATCCTTGTACCCATGGGCAGCGCTGCAGAATCTGTTGGCGCTTTATAAATAAAGAATAATAATAAAATAATAATAATAATAAAGAGTAAAATTAGGAGCTCAGGAGTGTGCACATGTCTTTAGTACTCTATGGCAGCAGGGTTGTATAACAAAGCTACAAATAATGTTGCAAAACACTGCTACCATAGAGTACTAAAGACACGTGCACATTCCTGAGCTTTTTTTTTTTTCTTTTTTTTTTTTTTCCTTTTTTAAATATTTATTTTGAAACCCATACAGTGTACAATCAATAACATCAAACCTTTTCTGCCTCACAGGGCAAGGTCAAACATAATGCAATATAGAAACATAATATAGTACAAAACATATATATACTTTGCCACTATTGATACATTATCTCAAAAAGAACAAAACTTGTACACCGAGCTGGGAATTTTCCTGTTTTCCATACTTCGGAGGAAAAGAAAATAGAAGAGAGAGAGAAGAAAGGAAAAAAAAAAGAAGAGAAAAAAGAAGAAGAAAAAGAAAAGAAAAAAAAAAAAAAGGAAGAGAAAATTGATTGAAAAATTAATCTTCTCGCTTCACCCCCTGTCTCCTGACCAGAATTAAAATTTAGATTTCTGTACTATTGGAAATCCATGTATGTTGAAAGAGATTTAGTATGACCATTTCAGCGAAGCTTACTGAAGATGTAAAGGGCACTAAAATCTGTTTTTGTATAGGCCTGGGGAAAGAGTTAATAATGGGGTACCACCTTAGGAGGAACTTTTTAATTCTAACTTCAGAGGCCTCTTGTAAATGATATGATTCAAAAATAATTTGATCTTGAATGGCATGTATTATCTCGGATAGAACCGGCCCTTTTTTTTCTTTCCATTTTTTGAAAATACTTTGTCTAACAGCTAATATGGAGGTATTTAGGGAGCAGGTCCAGTGCCGGTCCACACTAGTCGCTGGAACAACCAGCAAAATAATGTCCCGGAACGTGAGAGAGACTGTAACACCATGTAAATTATTAAACCAATACATAAATTTCAGCCAAAGCTGATTTATTTTAGGACAAGACCATAGCATATGTAATAAGTCCGCTTCCCTGTACCCACACCTAGGACAAGAAGCTGATCTAGATGGATAGAATCGTGCTAATTTAGCTGGATAAAGATAAAAATTGTTTATTAATTTCATATGTGATTCATACCAAGTTGAGGGGACTTTACAATTTTCCAGGGATTTAAAGCTTTGTGTAATTCTCTCAGGCTCTGTATCTCCAATTAATCTACTCCAATGATCGCTGATTCTGCTACAGAAACCCTGCGTTTGTTTAGAAAGCATTATGTCATACATTAGTGAAATCGAGGTGACTCCTGCCACAATTTTCTGTATTAAATCTCTGATATCGGACCATGCAACCGATAAGGGGAACCTCCAACCTTGTGACACTATAAAATGACGTACCTGAAAGAACGCAAATAGATCCGATCTTGGTAGCTGAAAAAGGGAAAACAAAGTTTCACCTTCTAATACTTTCTCATCTACGCCAATTAATTGCAAGATTTTATTTAACCCTTTTTCAGCCCAGTTTTTAAAAGTTTTCTGACGTAGACCGGGAGGGAAAAGCGGATTACCCCTGATTGGGAGAAACTCCGAAATTGAGAAGTCAATTTCCGAAAATCTACAAAAATTATGCCATGCCAAAACTATATTTTTGATTGTAATTAGTGAGGAAACATTGGACGGCAGTTGACCTAGTTTACAATGCAAAATCGCCGGTAATGCGAAAGGGTAAATCAGGAAGGACTCCTGTGTTAGAGAAACAAATGTATTTGTATTGGCCAACCAATCAATGGCAATTTTTACCATCGCTGCAATATTATAAAGATTGATATTGGGCAATGATAAGCCAGCGGCCCGTGATTTCTGCATTAATCTAGCCGATGAAATACGAGGTTTTTTATTTTGCCAAATAAATTTGGAGACAGAGGAATATAAACTTCTACAATCCCTATTTGTTATAAACAGGGGCAAGTTTTGTATGGGGTAGAGAAGACGAGGAAATATGATAGTTTTGATTAGATTTACTCTGGCCGTGAGAGAGATCGGGAAAGAGGTCCAAAGTTTCAGATCTAATTTGATTTTTTGAAATAATGAGAAATAATTATCTGTATACCAAAATTTAGGGTTTTTATGAAGCATTAGACCCAGATATTTAATAGAATCTACCACTTTAAACGGGTTACCCAGGTAGTTTGTAGCTATATTCCCAATATACATTAATTCACTTTTTTCTGTATTTACTTTATAACCTGAAAAAGAGCTAAATTCCTCCAATATCTGTCTCAGTATTGGAATGACTTGTTGTGTATTTTCTAGAAAAATTAAAATATCATCAGCGTATAATAATGTAGTTAGACATAGAGAACCCAATGTGATCCCTGCTAGACTATTTCTTAGTCTTATCGCTAATGGTTCCAATGCTACGTTGAAAAGCAGGGGAGACAACGGACATCCTTGCCTAGTGCCTCGCTGTAGTATTATTTTAGGCGAGATCATTCCGTTTACCAATATATATGAAATTGGCTTCGCATAGATTCTATATATAAATTGCAAAAAGTTTCCCTGTATCCCGAATTTTCGAAGTGAGGTAAAAAGGTGTTCCCATACAATAGAATCAAACGCTTTAACAGCATCCAGGGTAAGGACTGCCCTGTCTTTATACATATCTATACTGGGTTTCTGCTCCATATTCCATGCATAATCTATCAACGTGATTAATTTACGAATGTTTTTAGAGGAATTCCTTTTAAGCATGAAGCCTGTCTGATCTTCATGTATAAGTTTCTGTAAAGCGAGAGAGAAACGATTAGCTATGATTGAGGTTAGGATCTTATAATCACAATTTAAAACAGATATCGGCCTATACGATCCTGGATCCTCTGGATCCTTACCCTTTTTTAATATCAGCGTAACGTTGGCCATAGAGAAATAGGATGATATGGGGATATCTGAACTATAATAATTATTAAAAAGTTTTTCTAGTACTGGTATTAGATCCTCTTTGAGACATTTATAATATTCTGCGGGCAGTCCATCTGGACCAGGCGCTTTATTAAATTTCAGTTTGTCAATGGCCTTACTAATTTCTGATCTCGTTATTTGTTCATTTAGCAATATTAATTCATCCGACTGGATCCTAGGTACTACAATCTTAGACCAGAATCTCTCTTGTGCTTCAGAATTAATTTTAACTGAAGAATATAAATCTTGATAATATGAAGCAAAAACCCCACATATTTCTGTTGACTCAAAATATCTAGACTTATTCTCTTTGATGACTGGTATTATGTTCTTTTTTTCTGATTTTAGTAAGTTTAGCCAGATATTTGGCAGAGGAAACATGAAAGCCCTTATAATGTCTATTTATTCTTATCTCCTCAACTTGGGCTTGTTCTTTAAGGAAAAGATCTCTTTCATTTCTGATAAGAAAATAATCATCCCAGTTCTCTTGTGATGGGGTATTCTGTACTAAAATAAAAGCCTGCTTCACTCTCTCAGCCAAGGTGACCTCGCGTAATTTAATCTTTCTACGACGTATATTAAGGTAGGCTATAATGTCCCCTCTTAGGACCGTTTTAGAGGCCTCCCATAGAATTTCTACATTATTTACAGATTCCCTATTATTGGAAAGATATTCCAACCATTTAGCTTGTAGCCACAAGCGAAACCTAGGATTAGAGCATAGATATCTGGGAAAGCCAAATGGTGGTCTCTGACTCCTGTCTTCTTTACCTGGTAAAAAGGTTAATTCAATTATTGCATGATCCGATATCAAGATTTCCCCTATCGTCGAACTAGATTGCCGAGCAGATAATGATTCAGAGATCAGGAATAAGTCAATCCTTGAGAAAGTTCTATGACCTTTAGATTCACAGGAGAATGTCACACTATCGGGATTTTGCATCCTCCAGATATCTAATAGTTTTAGTTTATGGCAAAGTCTCTGAAAATGTTTTGCACTTTGCCTATTACTTGCTGTATTTTTACTTGAGAATCTGTCAATTAAGGGATCCAACGTCATATTGAAGTCTCCACATAGAATTAGGTTGTTCCCTATAAGAGGGAACAACATCTTCTGGATATTATCCCAGAAACTAGGTGAAAATTTATTGGGCGCATAAATACTGCATAATATAAATTTTATGCTTTTTATCATTATATGCAATAAGATAAATCTGGCCTCACTATCAATCTCAGTTTTTATAATCTTATAGTCTAATTGTTTATGTAGGAGAATTGCAATTCCGCATTTTTATTGGAGCCATTAGTAGAGATTACTTCCCCAACCCATTTCATCTTAAGTTTAACTGCTTCTGATGCCCTAAGGTGTGTTTCTTGCAGACATACCAGATCAGGGTGTTTCTGAGCTAATGTTCTAAGAATCAATTTACGTTTCATGGGTGAACTAATGCCTCCCACGTTCCAGGAGAACATCCTGATTTCTACTGTCATTTCTTAGAAGGGATCAAAATCACGCGAAGGGGAGGGGACAAAGTAAAGAGAAGGGGGGAAGCGAGAAGCGGAAAAAAAAAAAAAAAAAGGAGCAGGGGAAAAATAAAACACAAATCCATTGACATTTTAGATATCATTTTAGATATGACATTTTAGACAATACATATCGATATCATAATATTATCCTATTTCCTTTAAAAATTTAATTACCTCAGATGTTTCACTAAAGACCTGCCTCTCACCATTCTTGTTAATTACAATTTTAGCCGGGTAACTCAGCCAAGCATTGATACCTTTGTTTATTAATTGCGTGCAATACGGGGCCATAACTTTTCTTCTGGCTGATGTTTCACTAGAAAAATCTTGAAACAACATGATTTTGTTGTTCCCCATAAGTAATGGTTCTTTTCTCTTTTTATAGTGACTGAGGATCTCGATTTTATCCTGAAATCTCAGGAGTTTGAGGATGACCATTCTTGGTTTGATAGGCTCACTGGTGTTAGATTTCTTAGGTCCCACTCTATGGACTCTCTCTATTACTAGTGGTATCATTTGTGTGGGAATGCCCAGAGCCTGTGGCAGAGTGGTTGATGCAAATCCCATAAGGTCCTCAAACTCCGGAGACTCTGCTAGACCTATGATTCTAATATTATTGCGCCTGGATCGATCTTCGAGATCCTCCAGACGCAATTGGATACTTTTTATTTTAGACTCATGTTCTTGTAAGACAGTGTGTTGTGAATTTGCCTGATCTTCCAATGTGGATATCCTATCTTCGGCTTCAGAGAGTCTTACTGCAAAATGTTTTATTTCTGACGTGAGTGTCCCTATGTCATCTGAAATGGCACCTAGTTCTGTTTTTATAGAGTCAAATTGAGGTGTAAACAAAACTACTAGCTGATTTGTAAGGGCCTGAGTATCAATTGTTAAGGCTGAAATTTCAGTTATATTTTCTATGCTATTGTCTGCCAGTTTGGCCTTTTTATCTTTTACTTTGGCTGGCATTTTAGGGGAATTGACTTTGGTTTGTGTAATAAATTTTTCCATTTATGTTGTGAAAAGAGAGTGAAAAAATCCGAAAACAATGTGTTAAAAAGAAGGAAAAAGCAAACGTGTAGTGAGGGGGAAGGGACAAAGAAAGGTAGGGGAAGAGCAAAGAGAGGAAAAAGGAGTGTCAAAACAATCTAAATATCCAAGAGGGCCTTGCTAAGGATTTCTGGTGAAGGACAGTGTAAGACTGTGATGAGTGTATATGATAGGAATTCTTGATTGACAATTTAAGAGGTGTATCCTATTAAGCAGAAAGTGTGAGTGTAAGTGAACTTAGTGTTTTAAAGTGAATTCAGAAGAAAATGACTACTAATACCAGTTAACTTAGTTAATTCCCTGAGGTAAGCCTATACAATTTGTGCTACTTAATGACAGTGGGCTTAGCCACTGTAATATAGGAGTGCTTCAACCCTAGATACCTATGAATACAGATTATTCTGATACTCTAAATGCATCATGACCAAAATAACAAATTTTAAGTAGTCTTTTTCCCAATGCAAGGAGTTATCTAACTTCCAACCTAATTTCAAACAAACTCACATGAGCTGAACACTTCCTAGAAAGCTTATATAACACCTACATAAAGCTTGGTGTATTAAGATTGCTAAGCTGAAACATGTAAATAGTATCTGAACCAACGCAATTTACAACCCAATTTACATATATGTTCTGAAAACCACAAAAATATACAGAAGGGAAGAACCCATAGTATTATATCTTATTACTTCAAATTTGTATTTCTCTATCGCAGAATATCTAGGTTCAATCTGTCTAGAGGGCTCATGCTTAACTACTACTGTAACCTTTAGTAGCCGCCGGCCACCAAAACTTAAATGATTTTAACTTGTGCCTATTCTTGTACAATAAAGTAGGAAATAGATGTAATGAAAATTTTAGTCAGTTCTTTACCCAGTGTGTAAATTATATCTGACTCGCCTGCTTTATTATGTATAGATTGCTTAGGCCAGATAATTCCTGGAACTTTTATACGGCCAATAATGGGCCAATTATAACGATATTTCTAGACTGTAATACACAGATAACATTTTGTCAGATACAGACTCCTACCCCCATTGCATATAAGATTGCAAATCTGCGTAAGACAACATGATGAATAGCATAGAATACTGTATCTTATTACTCCAAATTATATGGCTGTGTACATTGCCATTATCCTTTCAGTGAACGTTATTTAGCACAGAGTCACTAATACAGTTCTTTTCTTTCCTTTTATCTTCCTTTACCAGCCAGACAAAAAATTATAACATAACTGGTATTTATATAGCTTGACCAGTCTACTTGAATTAATATTCTCCCAGCTGTGGCGGTTATGTAATAGCAGAGAAAAACTGTGTTCGTTGCAAAAGAGACGAGCCTTACAAGGGACTTAACAAACAAAAAGTATACTTGCGGCAGGAATAGTCTGTTTGGTTACTTCGTTAACGATACTGATCCACTCGATAGATGCAGTGGGGCTATCTGCCCTACCCTTCACGGCCACCGGTTTTGTCCCAAGATGCCATTTCCGCAGTAGTTACTGCAGCAACAAACTCCAGACTTTTGGGAAACGGTTTGGGGTCTCCTGGGGCCTCCTAGCCGCACACCGCGGATCTCCGGCACCCGACACTGCTTACTGCTCAGCCGATCCAATCTCCAGCCGGGGCTCCCACACTGTGCGGCAACAGGTTATGCACCGCCTTCCGGCTCCTCACACACAGAGAGCAACTACGGATCACTCCGCCGCCACTCCAACCTTGGTCCTCCTCCGCTCAGGTAAGGCCCGCTTGGGCTGCAAGGGTTAGACGTCACAATATGCTGGTAAGTAGTTTGACTGTCCCCAGCATCGCCCATATACCGGGAGCCAGGCCCGGGAATTTAGGTGGGGGGAACGTATAACGGGGGTACTACAACCAGGGTAGTACACAGAGGCTCCCACTCACAGGTACTTGTTGAGGTGATTGTCGCTGGATCAGAGACTTAGAAATAAAAAGATGCGGTAAAAACCGCTGACCTATTTGGCCTTAGAGCGTTCCTCCTTCGGCAAGATCACCCTTGCCAGGGCTCCTCAATGCCACAGCAGTCTGGGGCTATGGAGCAAGCGAGTTGGGAGAGATGTTAGGTGTCAAGCTACACGCCGACATGAGACATGCTGCCACTAGTCTCCACCCATACAGGAAACGCCCCCCACATTCCTGAGCTTTTATGAGCCTACCTATTCAATAAAAAATACCAAGAGAACAAAGCAAATTTGATAAAAGAAGTAAATTGGAAAGCTGTTTAAAATTGCATTCTCTATTTGAATCATGAAAGTTTAATTTTGACTTTACTGTCCCTATAAAGCGGTCTATCTATCAAGCTCAGACAGAGCATACAATTTAAAAAAAAGTTTCCAATTTACTTCTATTATCAAATTGTGTTGAAGAGATACCAAGGTAGGTGTATTTAGCATAGCATGGCAGGAAATAGTGATACCATCTAGTGCTCTTGCAAATTGATATCTTTTTTGCAAAACTGCTGCCATATAGTGCTCCAGACATGGGCAGGCTCCTGAGTTTATACCCCTTCTTTTCAACAAAAAGATACCACGAGAACAAAGGAAATATAATAGAAATAAGAAAGTTGTTTAAAATTGCATGCTCTATGAAAGAAAAATGTTGTGTTTCATTCCCCTTTAAATTCAGGCAGTGAATGCAGTCTCAATCCCCCCTGAAATCAGGGGGACAAGTTCAATGGCGTAACGATTAACATGCACACCTTGTTAATTTGGGCCCAATATATGTAATTTAAATGTGGCCAAAAAGGGTTTTCAAGCTAAAAGCTGTTGCAACACAAAGCTCCACAAAAAGCTACCCAAATAGTGATTTCTAATGGAAAGTATAGGGAGAGTTTACACAGTTGAAAGCCGCTTGATAAATAAAATAACTAACACCTAGATTACGAGTTTTAACGCTTAAAAAATGGCCATTTCAGCGTTAAAACAGCAACGCAGCCATTACGAGTCTTGTCGGTATAGCTATACCACAAGCATTTTTGCCTGTAACACAACGCCAGTCCCGCACTCGAAAAAATGACGTTTTTGAGTGGGATTTCCATAGCGCTGCAATTACAAGTTTTGCGGTAAAGCTAAAAAGCCTATATATACCCTATAACGACACGATCCGTTTTGCATTCTGAGACCAGTAGTTATGAGTTTTACACAACAAAACTGTTACACAAAACTCATTACTAGAGTGTTAAAAAGTACACTAACACCCATAAACTACCTATTAACCCCTAAAGCCCTAAACCGAGGCCCTCCCGCATCGCAAACACTATATTAAAGTTATTAACCCCTAATCTGCCGCTCCCGACATCGCCGCCACTAATAAAATGTATTAACCCCTATTCTGCCGCTCCCCGATATCGTCGCCACTATACTAAAGTTATTAACCCCTATTCCCCCGCACCCCAACATCTCCTACACTATAATAAAGATATTAACCCCTATTCCGCTGCTGCCCGACATCGCCGTCACTAAAAAAAGTTATTAACCCCTAAACCTCTGGCCTCCCACACCACTGTCACTAAATTCACCTATTAACCCCTAAACTGCCAGCCCCCATATTACTAAAAACTAAATTAAACTATTAACCCCTAAACCTAACAACCCCCTAACTATAAATTAAATTTACAAGAGCCCTATCTTAAAATAAATAAAAACTTATCTGGGAAATTAAAAAAAACTAAATTTAAACTATAAATTAAACTAACATTACTATTATACTAAAATTAAAATAACTATCAATTAAATACATTTAAAAAAAATTAACACTACTAAAAAAAATTAAATTTACAGTTACAAAAAATTAAAAATACTAAATTACAAAAAATAAAAAATTGCTGTTACAAAAAAATAAACAAATACTAAATTACGAAAAATAACAAACAAAATTATCCAAAATAAAAACAATTACACCTAATCTAATAGCCCTATCAAAATAAAAGAGCCCCCCAAAATAAAAAAAACCCTAGCCTACAATACACTACCAATAGCCCTTTTGTAGGGCATTCCCCTAAAGAAATAAGCTCTTTTCCCTGAAAAAAAAAATAGAAAGATCCCCCAACAGTAAAACCCACCACCAAACCAACCCCCCAAAGTAAAAAAAACTAACTCTAAAAAAAACCTAAGCTACCCATTGCCCTCAAAAGGGCATTTGTATGGGCATTGCCCTGAAAAGGGCATTTGTATGGACATTGCCCTGAAAAGGGCATTTGTATGGGCATTGCCCTTAAAAGGGCATTCAGCTCTTTATCTTGCCCTTAAAAGGGCATTCAAGCCCAAACCCTAATCTAAAAAAAAAACACCCAATAAAAGTTTAAAAAAACCTAACACTTACCCCCGACGATCCACTTACAGTTTTTGAAGTCCGGACACCCATCCTCATCCAGGCGGCGAGAAGTCTTCATCCAGGCAACGTCTTCTAGCGTCATCCAGTCAGCATCTTCTATTTTTATCCCGGCGGCGCGGAGCGGCTCCACCCTGAAGACATCCGCCACGGAGCATCCTCTTCATACTGTTGCCGCCGTATACTGAATCTTCAATGCAAGGGAGCCTTTTCAAAATGGCGTCCCTTGCTCTCCTATTGGCTGATTTGATTTTTGAAATTTAAATCAGCCAATAGGATGAGAGCTACTGAAATCTTATAGGCTGTTCAAATCAGCCAATAGGGGGGTCAATCCGATAAAAATCGTCGCCTGCAAAAGCTGGCGACGCCAATATTTGCGCGGGTTTGGTATCCTATATACGGCGTAACCTAGAAGTTACGCGCGTATATTTCTGCCGTCGCCCGTAGTTTTTTGGGCCATAGGCAGGTATACCAAACCCGCGCAGTTTGGTATCCAATATACAGCATAAGGACTTACGTGGCGAAAATGGAGAAATCTTACTCCATTTTCACCTCGCCACAAAAAGCAGCCGTAAGAAGCCTTACGCTGACTATTGGAGCCCCGTAACTCCCTAAACTGGCTGCTAAATAAACCTAACACCTAACGCATGCGCAATATCTATCTCCCTGTCAACCGCGATCTGCTAAATAAAACCTAACACCTAACGCATGCGCAATGTCTATCTCCCTGTCAACTGCGATCTGCTAAATAAAACCTAACACCTAACGCATGCGCAATGTCTATCTTCCTGTCAACCGCGATCCCCCGCCGCAATCCCTAATAAAGTATTTAACCCCTAAACCGCCGCCATCTACATAAACTAACCCCCTACTGTGAGCCCCTAAAACCGCCACCATCTAACTGATCTATCCCCTAATGTGAACCCCTAAAACCGCCACCATCTAACTGATCTATCCCCTAATGTGAACCCCTTACACCGCCACCATCTACCTTATCTATCCCCTAATCTGACCCCTTACACCGCCGCCACCTATATAAAAATTATTAACCCCATAATCTAATCCCCCTATACCACCGCCAGCTATATTAAATTATTTAACCCCTAAAATACTAAACTATCCCTACCACTAAACCTAAGTCTAACCCTACAAATATCAACTATATTAACCCTAATATAATTAGGGTTAATATAGTTAATATATATAATATAATAACTATATTAACTATATTAACCCTAATATAATTAGGGTTAATATAGTTAATATAGCTGGCGGCGGTGTAGGGGGATTAGATTAGGGGTTAATACATTTATTATAGGTGGCCGCGGTGTAGGGGGATTAGATTGTAGGCAAAAGAGCAGTTTACTTTGTGACAAAGCCCCGCCAAAAGCCCTTTTAAGGGCTGGCAAAAGAGCTGAATTCTTTGGGGCATGCCCCGCAAAAAGCCCTTTTAAGGGCTGGCAAAAGAGCTGTTACTTTGGGGCAATGCCACGCAAAAAGCCCTTTTCAGGGCTATTTGTAGGGTTAGACTTAGGTTTAGTGGTAGGGATAGTTTAGTATTTTAGGGGTTAAATAATTTAATATAGATGGCGGCGGGGGTAGGGGGATTAGATTAGGGGTTAATAATTTTAAAATAGATAGCGGCGGGGTAGGGGCTCACTTTAGGGGGTAGGTAAGGTAGATGGCGGCGGTGTTAGGGGCTCACTTTAGGGGGTTATAGATTTAATATAGCTGGCGGCGGTTTAGGGGTTAATAACTTTATTAGGTAGCGGCGGTTTAGGGGTTAATACATATTTTATTGTTAGGATAGTGAGGGGGGATAGCGGATAGAGGGTTAGACGTGTCGGGCTATGTTAGGGAGGCGTGTTAGACAGTGCGGGTGATTTAGACTTTAGTCAGGTTTTGTAGGCGCCGGCATTTTCTAACGTGGCGCAAGTCACTGGCGACGCCAGAAATTTGTACTTGCGCAGATTTCTGGACATCGCTGGTTTATCTGACTTACGGCACGTTAGCATCTGACGGCGCCGTATATAGGATAGCTCGAGTTGCGAGCTGAGACTGCGGGCGATGCGGGTTCCCTTGCTTGCGCCGCAAACTACGATCTATATCTATATATTCAAATCAGCCAATAGAATTTCAGTAGCTCTCATCCTACTGGCTGATTTGAACAGCTCTTTTCCCTAAAAAAAAAAATACAAAAAGCCCCCTAACAGTAAAACCCACCAAACACCCACCCACCCAACTTATAATTTAAGCACTATTCTATATAACTTGTTTTAGGTCAGAACTCTTTAGGCTTATTTAAATTATTTCAAAAGAATTAACTATATAGAAATTTGTATTTAACATATATGATATTTGTTAGGAGATTACCTTATTAACATTCCTATAAAAACATTTTGTTTTCATATAGATTTAACACATAGCTTGAGTTTTATTTGATCTTAGTACAGACCACTTTATAAATATTACCCCTTTATATATCAGCAGGTGGTATTCATATATATTTGTTAAAAATCTTGTATAGTATATAATAAGGGTTCTATTTCTATACCATTTAAAAAAACGTATAGGATATGTTTAGATGAGCAAATGTGTGTTATACACAGAACAAAACAAAAGCGCCCCAAACAAAATAATAATAGTGCATACAATACTGTATATACACATAGTCGGCTAGATTACGAGTTCTGCGTTAGCTTTAAAAAGCAGCGTTGAGAGGTCCCAACGCTGCTTTTTACCTAACGCTGGTATTACGAGTCAGGCAGGAAAGGGTCTACCTCTCACTTTTCTTCCGGCACTCGAGGCTACCGCAAATCCCCTTACGTAAATTGCGTATCCTATCTTTTTAATGGGATTTGCCTAACGCTGGTATTACAAGTCTTGGAAGAAGTGAGCGGTAGACCCTCTCCTGTCAAGACTCCTACAGCATTTAAAAGTCAGTAGTTAAGAGTTTTATGGGCTAACGCCGGAACATAAAACTCTTAACTAAAGTGCTAAAAAGTACACTAACACCCATAAACTACCTATAAACCCCTAAACCGAGGCCCCCCCCCACATCGCAAACACTTAAAAAAATATTTTTAACCCCTAATCTGCAGACCAGACATCGCCGCCACCTACATTATACTTATGAACCCCTAATCTGCTGCCCCTAACATCGCCAACACCTACATTATATTTCTTAACCCCAAATCTTCCGCCCCCAACGTTGCCGCCACCTACCTACACTTATTAACCCCTAATCTGCCGACCGGACATCGCCGCCACTATAATAAATGTATTAACCCCTAAACCACCGCACTCCCACCTCGCAAACACTATAGCAAATTTTATTAACCCCAAATCTTCCGCCAACGTCGCTGCCACCTACCTACAATTATTAACCCCTAATCTCCCGCCCCCAACATCGCCGCTACTATAATAAAGTTATTAACCCCTAAACCTAAGTCTAACCCTAACACCCCCTAACTTAAATCTATTTTTAATAAATCTAGATAAAATTACTATAATTAAATAAATTAATCCTATTTAAAACTAAATACTTACCTATAAAATAAACCCTAATATAGCTACAATATAACTATTAGTTACATTGTAGCTATTTTAGGATTTATATTTATTTTACAGGCAACTTTGTATTTATTTTAACTAGGTACAATAGTTATTAAATAGTTATTAACTATTTAATAGCTACCTAGTTAAAATAACTACAAAATTACCTGTAAAATAAATCCTAACCTAAGTTGCAAATACACCTAACACTACACTATCAATAAATTAATTAAATTAATTAACTACAATTATCTAAAATAAAATACAATTAAACTATATTAGAAAAAAAAACATACACTAAATTACAAAAAATAAAAAAATATTACAAGAAGTTTAATCTAATTACACCTAATCTAACCCCCCTAATAAAATAAAAAAGCCCCCCCAAAATAATAAAATTCCCTACCCTAAACTAAATTACAAAGTAATCAGCTCTTTTACCAGCCCTTAAAAGGGCTTTTTGCGGGGCATTGCCCCAAAGTAATCAGCTCTTTTACCTGTAAAAAAAAGAAATACAATACCCCCCTAACATTACAACCCACCACCCACACACCCCTACTCTAAAACCCACGCGATCCCCCTTAAAAAAAACTAACACTACCCCATTGAAGATCACCCTACCTTGAGCCGTCTTCACCCAGCCGGGCACCGATGGGCCAGAAGAGGACATTCAGACCAGCAGACATCTTCATCCAGACGGCATCTTCTATCTTCATCCTTCTGGAGCAGAGCCATCTTCTATCCAGCTGATGCGGAGCCATCCTCTTCAATCGAAGTCCTAACGAAGAATGAAGGGTCCTTTAAATGACGTCATCCAAGATGGCGTCCCTCGAATTCCGATTGGCTGATAGGATTCTATCAGCCAATCGGAATTAAGGTAGGAAAAATCAGATTGGTTGATTTAATCAGCCAATTGGATTGAAGTTCAATCCGATTAGCTGATTGGATCAGCCAATAGAATGCGAGGTCAAAAGAGCTGATTACTTTGGGGCAATGCCCCGCAAAAAGCACTTTTAAGGGCTGGTAAAAGAGCTGATTACTTTGTAATTTAGTTTAGGGTAGGGAATTTTATTATTTTGGGGGGCTTTTTATTGTATTAGGGGGCTTAGATTAGGTGTAATTAGATTAAACTTCTTGTAATATTTTTTAATTTTTTGTAATTTAGTGTTTGTTTGTTTTTGTAATATAGTTTAGTTTAGTTTATTTAATTGTATTTTATTTTAGATAATTGTAGTTAATTTATTTAATTAATTTATTGATAATATAGTGTTAGGTGTATTTGTAATTTAGGTTAGGATTTATTTTACAGGTAATTTTGTAGTTATTTTAACTAGGTAGCTATTAAATAGTTATTAACTATTTAATAGCTATTGTACCTAGTTAAAATAAATACAAAGTTGCCTGTAAAATAAATATAAATCCTAAAATAGCTACAATGTAACTATTAGTTATATTGTAGCTATATTAGGGTTTATTTTATAGGTAAGTATTTAGTTTTAAATGGGATTAATTTATTTAATTATAGTAATTTTATCTAGATTTATTAAAAAGATTTAATTTAGGGGGTGTTAGGGTTAGGGTTAGACTTTAGGGGTTAATAACTTTATTATAGTACTGGCGACGTTGAGGGCGGGAGATTAGGGGTTAATAATTGTAGGTAGGTGGCGGCGGGGTTGGGGAAAGCAGATTAGGGGTTAATAAATATAATATAGGTGTCAGCGATGTTAGGGGCAGCAGATTCGGGGTTCATAGGGATAATGTAGGTGGCGGCGGTGTCCGGAGCGGCATTTTAGGGGTTAATAGTATAATGCAGGTGGCGAAGATGTTGGGGGTGGCAGATTAGGGGTCAATAAGTGTAAGGTTAGGGGTGTTTAGACTCGGGGTTCATGTTAGGGTGTTAGGTGTAGATATAGGAAACAATGGGGCTGCATTAGAAGCTGGACGCTGCTTTTTTAAAGGTGTTAGGGTTTTTTTCTGCCCAAACTGCCCCATTGTTTCCTATGGGGGAATCGTGCACGAGCACGTTTTTCCAGCTAGCCGCTACCGTAAGCAACGCTGGTATTGAGGGTTGAAGTGGCGGTAAATTATGCTCTACGCTCCCTTTTTGGAGCCTAACGTAGCCCTTCAGACAACTCTAAATACCAGTGTTGTCTTAAGGGTGCGCTGGAAAAAAAAGCAGCGTTAGCTACGCGGGTCTTTACCGACAAAACTCTAAATCTAGGCGTTAGTAATTACAAGACATTTCTGGGGGGGGGGGGTTTTCAGCCATCTCAGCCCCATTGTTTCCTATGGGGAAAGGGTGTTAGGTGTAGACTTAGAAATTGTTTTCCCATAGGAAACAATGGGGCTGCATTAGAAGCTGGACGCTGCTTTTTTAAAGGTGTTAGGTTTTTTTTTCTGCCCAAACTGCCCCATTGTTTCCTATGGGGAAATCATGCACGAGCATGTTTTAGCCAGCATACCGCTACCGTAAGCAACGCTGGTATTACAGGTAGAAGTGGAGCTAAATTTGATCAACGATTACTTTTCTGAGGCTAACGCAGCCATTCAGAAAACTTGTAATACCAGCGTTGTTTAAAGTGTGCTCTGGAAAAAAATGCTTGTTAGCCCCGCAGGTCTTTACTGACAAAACTCGTAATCTAGGCGAGTGTGTGGTATAAAGATAGATTAATATATTCAAAGGATATGCTGCTTTCAAAAGTTTAGCAGAATCAGATGATCAGAGTTGCTGCCTCATATATGTCACGGCAATGGAGACTGGATAATAGCTGAATAGAGAAAAAGAAAACAAGGCGCAACTCCTCTAAGTGCAGTTAATCATAAAATACACATAATTTATTAACATTCACGATTGAAAACTCACTAGATACAACCCCAAACAATGTGAGGTATGGTATGGGCACCTGAGAACCATGTAGGTCTCTCAAACGATATCGCTCTAAGTTCCACAGTAGCAGAGTTCCAGGACTGTAGTGGGTTTCCACAGATGTGCACACTATGTGTGCCACAACGCCCTGTGCTGACTGGAAGGGATCAGTTCCTTTAATATATCCAAGGGTTATCAGGTGGCCCAAATGTCCAAATACAAATAAAGTACAAATAGAAGTTAAAAGTTTAAAAAACGCCAACATTTAAAAACAGCTGTACACTGACAAAGCAGCCAGCTATGTGTAACAGCTGATCGTGGTGGCGTAAAGACGGTAGACATGTCCTTACGCATATCATAGGGATTCCACAACTTCGTCAGAGGCTGGTGTGTCATCTCTTGATATTATTTTGTATATCTCAGAGATATGTCTTAATTAATATTAGATTTTATAGACTTTACATATTAGATCTTATAGACTTTATATATTGTATATCTCTGTTAGATGTTAAATGAAATTATTGGAACATAAGGTTATTATTGTCACATAAGGTTATATTAAAATCCTTTTACCCTTATTAAGACTGCAAAAATAACGGACTGATTGCAAAAAATTAAGGCAGTAAGAAAAAGGCACCTGCCTCTTTAAGAAAACGCTCCGTGTAAGGTATTTAAGGAGCAATACTACACTGAGAAGACAGGCTTGACAAAGGCTTCGTAGTGAGCTGAAACGCATTGCCAAAATCTTCTTGTTTGTGTCTGAGAAGGGACACCAAACTCCAGGATACACAGAGGACACCATACTCCAGGATATACAGATGAATAGCAGCTAAAGGCGGATCTAGAGGTGTACAGGAAAGAGGAGCTCAGCAGCTTTCTTTTGTGCACAGCTTCAAGGATCCCAGAGCTGTTGGCAGCTAATATCTCCTTGGTGGTATAACCACTTCATAGAATGGATCTTCACAGATACCCGAAGCTCCGGAGTTTTGAGATATATTATAAGGTACCTTAACTCTTTCATCATATCATGCTGAACAGCACTGTTGTTTCGCTAAAAACTTTCTCCCTCACTTGAATATTATTAAATCTCCTGAATATCATTTAATAAACTGGAAATATACGGCTGTAGGACATAATCTCTGGTTTTACAAACTGATCAAATTACGGGGAATAGTATTGGAAATATTCCTATTGCTAAATTGAATATATTTCTTGCGTGCCATATTGAATATATCTCTTGTGTGCATTATTTTTAACACAGGTTTTTTCACTATTGTATTGTATGTATGTATGTTTGGTCATTTTTTAAATAAGTATAATAGTATAGCCACTTGACCCTGTCTGCCGCAGAGGCTCCCATTTGGTTAAACTATCTATAGGTTTTTTATATAGGTGTATTTCTTAAGCATATTTTATAGAAATTCCCCTTTAGCATCATACTGTTAGGTTTCTGTCTTTTTTACTTGTAGAATCACTTGATGATTACTCTCAGATGATATGTTTTAGAATGTGTTTTAATTATATTGAATAAATACAATTTTATATAGTATTAACTCATTGGTTGATTTCAGACTTGTAGATTGTTTTAGACCAGCCTTTCTTGAGGCGCCCAAATTTTTTTCCTTTATTCATTTGATATTTCATTTAGTAGGTTGTAGGGAATTATTGTTATTGTGGTGCATGAGGAGGATTAGTATAAGCTTGCATTCTCCTTCCAAAAGGTCCAGTATGCATTCTAAAGGCTCCCATTTGGATACATAAATTCAGGACATGAATTTGCTGTATTCATGCATAAGGCTATGCCCGATGCATTGGAAAGGTGGACGTTATCCTATGTTGATGATGTTTTGATCAATAGCGCAGACTTTGAAAAACACATCACAAAACCTAAACATGTCCTCAGCCAACTTAAAAGGGCAGGTGTCAAATTATCCCTACAAAAAGCCCAATGGTGGCGCACTTGTGTAAACTTCTTGGGACCTGAAGTTACTTCTGAAGGATTACATTTTTAGAAGAAAAATGTGGACACTGTAATAAATTAAGAACCCAACTAACTTAAAGGAATTGAGATTATTCCTGGGTATGACAAATTATTCTTGCAAATGTATTGATAATTATGCAGAATTAGCTAAACCACTGCTACTTCTTCTAAAGAAGGATGTGAAATGGCACTGGAGTGAGGCTCAAGAGACAGCCATCAGAGAGCTGAAGAGAAAACTCACTCAAGCACCTTGCTTAGCGTACCCTGAAGGGGTAAACCTTTCTACTTAGACAGGTTACACAGATATAAGCATGAGTACTGTTTTATACCAAATGCATGATAATTTAAGCAAAGTCATTGCTTATGAGAGCAAAACTTTATCCCCAGTAGAAATAAAATTTAGTGATTTTGTTGAATACCTGCCAACTTGGAAAAGAAATGGCATGCAGAAAACTAACAACAAACCAGTCAAACATGGCAAGTTGTTCTACGAGATTGATAAGTTAGTGGTGTCCAATGGTTTAGCCATACACTGGAAAAAGACCAAGGGTCATTCCAGAATTCAAGGTCCTGATAAGGAAGGCAATGATCTTGCAGATTCATTGGAAAAACAAGGAGCCATAACTGGAGAACTCCTTAATATCGACCACTTAATGGGTGCAATTCAGGTAGAAGCCATTACCAGAAACCAGGCTAAACAACAAAATGAGCCTAACCTGGTTCAATGAAGTCAGGATTCTCCTAGTGAGGACCTGATCACTATTCAAAAGGAAGAGCCTATTATAGGTATTTTCTATAAGCACATAGAAGATCCTGAAAACAACCTAACTCTAAAACATTTTTTAAACCCGTATATTGTAATAATTTTATACATTCAACCAGTTGTCACCATATGGAAGGATAATATTCCCAAAGGACAGATGCTGTGGGTAAAGAGAAATTGTAGCAAAGATGGAGATTTTCTGGAACAATCTGAAATTTAAAAAAATAAATTTATAGAACGGGGCTATAATAATGAAAAAATAGAGGAGATTAGACAAAATACTTCTAATGTCAAAAGAGAAATGCTCCTCCAGAAAAAACAAAAACAAGATCAAACTAGTAACAAATTAAAAATTCCATTTGTCACTTAGTATAATTCAAACCGTAAAATACTTGAAAAGATCTTCCACAAACACTGGCATATTCTGAAACAAGATAATAGAATAGGAGAGTCATTATCTGATCATCCATTTTTTTTTATATAAGAAAACCAATAACCTAAAAAATATATTAGCACCTACAGTGTCAAGAATAAATAAACGACCAGATAAAGACCTACTAGGGAAGGATCTAAAAGTTTTCTTTCCCTGTAATTGCTGCAAATCGTGTAGATATTCTAATAAAACCTCAGTCTTTTCCTCTACATCTACAAGAAAGGAATTTAAAATTAACAAACGTATTATATGCACTGACAAGAACATTATATATCTTATACAGTGTAAATGTGGGAAACAGTATGTGGGTGAATCCACAAGGCCCCTAAGAGAACGTTTTCGTGAACACATATCATCGATTGAGAATGCAGATAAAGAAAGGAATAAAGACCTCCCTGTTCCCAAACACTTTAAGATATGTAGTGGAAGCAATCTTAAATATTTTAATTATATAGGGATAGACAAATTTAAAGATAGGGGTAGAGGGGGAGATATTGAGAATATGCTTTTACAATTAGAATCTGAATGGATTTTTAATTTGGATACTTTGCCCCCCAATGGTTTAAATTTAGAAATGGATATATCATGTTTTTTTAGATAAGATAGATATATTAATTATTATTATTATTATTATTATTATTATTATTATTATTATTATTATTATTATTATTTACTTTTTTACTTTTCTAGTTATGGTATTATTGTTTCATATGGAGTTCACCCTTACTACAAAGTCTTACATTTTTATACATTTTTATACATTTTTAATACCTTTCACTTTTTTATAACTTAAGCACTATTCTATATAACTTGTTTTAGGTCAGAACTCTTTAGGCTTATTTAAATTATTTCATAAGACTTAACTATATAGAAATTTGTATTTAACATATATGATTTGTATTAGGAGATTACCTTATTAACATTCCTATAAAAACATTTTGTTTTCATATAGATTTAAACACATAGTTTGAGTTTTATTTGATCTTAGTACAGACCACTCTATAAATATTACCCCTTTATATATCAGCAGGTAGTATTCATATATATTTGTTAAAAATCTTATATAGTATATAATAAGAGTTCTATACCATTTAAAAAACGTATAGGATATGTTTAGATGAGCAAATGTGTGTTATCTATTGATATTATTTTGTATATCTCAGAGATATGTCTTAATTAATATTAGATGTTATAGACTTTACATATTAGATCTTATAGACTTTATATATTTTATATGTGATATGGCAATCTCTGTTAGATGTTAAATGAAATTATTGACACATAAGGTTATTATTGGCACATAAGGTTATATTAAAATCCTTTTACCCTTATTAAGACTGCAAAAATAACAGACTGATTGCGAAAGATTAAGGCAGTAAGAAAAAGGCACCTGCCTCTTTAATAAAACGCTCTGTGTAAGGTATTTAAGGAGCAATACTACACTGAGAAGACAGGCTTGACAAAGACTCCGTAGTGAGCTGAAACGCGTTGTCAAAATCTTCTTGTTTGTGTCTGAGAAGGGACACCATACACCAGGATACACGGAGGACACCATATTCCAGGATATACGGAGGAATAGCAGCTGAAGGCGGATCTAGAGACGTACAGGGAAGAGGAGCTCGGCGGCTTTCTTTTGTGCACAGCTTCAAGGATCCCAGAGCTGTTGGCAGCTAATATCTCCTTGGTGGTATAACCACTTCATAGAACGGATGTTCACAGATACCCGGAGCTCCGGAGTTTTGAGATATATTTTCAGGTACCTTAACTTTTTCATCATATCGTACTGAACAGCACTGTTGTTTCGCTAAAAACTTTCTCCCTCAGCACTTAAGAATCAACTATATATCATGTATTCACCTGAATATCATTTAATTAACTGGAAATATACAGCTGTAGGACATAATCTCTGGTTTTACAAACTGATCATATTACGGGAATAGTATTGGAAATATTCCTATTGCCAAATTGAATATATTTCTTGCGTGCCATATTGAATATATCTCTTGTGTGCATTATTTTTAACACAGGTTTTTTTTACTATTGTATTGAATGTATGTATGTTTGGTCAATTTTAAAATAACTATCTACAGGTTTTTTATATAGGTGTATTTCTTAAGCATATTTTATAGGAATTCCTCTTTAGCATCATACTGTTAGGTTTCTGTCCTTTTACATGTAGAATAACTTGATGATTACTCTCAGATGAGATGTTTTAGAATGTGTTTTAATTATATCGAATAAATACAAATTTATATAGTATTAACTCATTGGTTGATTTCAGACTTGTAGATTGTTTTAGACCAGCCTTTCTTGAGGCGCCCACAATTTTTTCCTTTATTCACTGGTCAATGTATGGCACAGGCCAGCCAGACATGTACACTTGTTTGTTTAGCTGTCTTAAGTCAGCACACAAACGCCATTGTCCATTGGGCTTAAGAACACCTAGAATAGGATTATTATAAGAGCTATGCACCTGTCGGATAATACCCCCTTTCTTCCAAGTTCCTTATGATTTCTGCAAGAGCATCATAGTTGGCTAAAGGAAGTCTGTATTGTTAAACAAATACAGGTGTTGCATTGGGATCTGTTTGGATTCTTGCAATGTGCATGTCTGTAGTCTCACAGTCATAAGAATCCCTAGCAAACATATCCTTGTACTCCATCAGGAGTTCTCATAGCTGTCAGCGTTCATCATCACTGGAACAGCCATTAGCTAAATAGATTTGCTCTTTGACTATTTGCTGAAATCCTGGAAAGATTTCAGGCTGTCCTATCCCATAGACTTCTTCCAACCTAGAGGTGGGATCCCCTTGATTATAATTTACATTGCCCCCTTGATTCTGGGTATTGGGGTATTTTTGCTCTTTGATCGGCTGATCAAATACTAGGCTTCTTCAATTTTACAGATGCCTTCCTCTGAGCTGAAAGGATAAATAGACTGAAAACAATCCCTCTGGCATAGATGCAAAGGATTGTTCTATTAAAGGGACACTCAGGTTAAATTAAATTTTCATGATTCAGATACAGCATGTAATTTTAAACAACTTTCCAATTTACTTCCATTAAAAAAAATGTGCACAGTCTTTTATATTTACACTTTTTGAGTCACCAGATCCTACTGAGCATGTGCAAGAAATCACAGACTATACGTATATGCATTTGTGATTGGCTGATTGCTATCACATGGTACAAGGGGAGTGGAAATGTACATAACTGTGAAATTTGTTATAAAAAAAACTACTACTCATTTGAAGTTCAGACTAAGTGCTATTGCATTGTCTTGTTATCTTGCATTTGTCGATTATGCAAATCTAATGTGTTGACTGGTCCTTTAACTGTTCTTCCGTTAAGTATTCTTCAGGTATTAGCCCAATTATATTATTCTGTAATCCAAAAGTGTAGTCACTGGATTCTGGAGCATATCATATGGTAGTTCCCTTGGACAAGGTGATATCCTGTGGGGTCATGTTATGCACAATAACATGTATTAGAATAGTTCCAATATTTACCATAGGAGTATGGGTCATTGTTATACCCAGATTTTGCATTCTGTGGGAGATGCATATTAGTGTTTCAGAAGTTTTTAATTTCTGAACCCATTTTACCTGTAAGGATAAGAGGAATTTATCAGCCCCAGCAGGGATTATATCTCTAGACACCTGCATATTCACAGCATATGGCATCTGCTGGTTTGATTTCAGGGCCACATCTTCGTCCTGAAATGTTTCAGGGTCCCCCTTTAACCTGCTCCAGAGGCAAAGGTTAATAAAATCTATGTGTATGGCATATCTATGAAAGAGATCATTGCCAATGTATATTTGATTATGGGGATTATTTAAAACTAAAAACAGGTGTTTTGCTGATTTATTACCTATGGAGAAAGATAATAAACACTTAGCTGTGATGTTATAGCTTTCAGAGTTGTCATTCAGGTCATGGACCCAGAGATCTTGGGGTCAGCGATCTGCACTAATAAGCCTTCGCTTATGTAGCTAGCTTCCTGTTTTAAGTTTAATTTAGCATACTTGGATTTTCCAAGGTCATGCACTTGCATAGGGATAAATAGATCATCTTTAACTTTCTCAATTTCTGTGAGGAATTGCGAGTAATCTCCCCCTTTAGGGGACATAGGGTCCCCTTTGTGGAGAGATATGGTTAATACATCGTCGCTTAGGGAAATATTGGTTATCTTCCCAAGGGAAATTTTAATGGTATTACCATCAGAGCCACTTAGGGGAGTCTGATCATCTTTTTGAAGGGACCGTTATCTCAGGAGCAGAGTTATTCCTGAAATGAATCTCCACAGCATCTGGCTTCTCTTCCACCACGTGACAGTTAGGTATGTTGGATCACTCATAATTAATAGGTCTTTTCACTTGTGACCAAATTACATTATTTATGCAATTAATTATGGTACTTAGTCAATTAAGAAGGTCAATACCAATTATTAAACGATCAGTTGGCAGATCCACTATAATGACAGGGTGTCTTATTAGCCTGTTCCCCAGCTTTAGCTTTAATAAGGCAGTACCCCAAACTTTGAGAGATTCACCCCATCACCTATTACTGAACCATCAAATTCCCTGAGTTTAGGCTGATGGGGTGTCAGCTCAATTAGCTGTGTGTAGTACCTGTGGGATAAAATAGTTGCTTGAGATCCAGTATCAATTAATCCCATTATAGGGTTAGTAACTGAATCCTGGAGTTCAGCACATAAATAATATCTTCCTGTAGTTTCTACCATTTCACACATAAAATTAGCATGATTACACATCTGTGGGCTTCGCCACGGGTTATCTGAATCCGTTACCTGATGCAGAAGAATTTTCACTCTTACCAGTCACTTACTCTATAATAGGGCTGACAGGGTTCCTGTGTACTCCATCTGTGGGAATAAGGATAGGGGATAACTGCAAAAGAAGAGATTTGTTAGAGCTTCCAGGCTGAGGCTACCTGTCATCACAGCTAGGCCGTCCGTTTCTGGGCTGTGGGGAGAGAACATGATTAGTACCATTATTGACATTTATTATTTCATTTGGTATTTCTCTCACCTCTCTCTCAGGTAATACCTGAGTATTTATGTTTGTGCCTGTGGCCCATTGATTGTACTAAGTAGGCCCACTTAATTGTACAAGCTATTTTTACCCATGGACCGATTTTGTTTATATCCCAGGGTATTGATTCCCTCAGAATCATAGCTATTGTTTCTATTCTGACGTAGTTGTCTTTGAGGTTCAACTTGCTCAGCATTAATATCTTGGGGAGCACTATTTATTTGGGGTGTCTGGTTACCCTGAGAGTATTTTCACCACTTTTGGTATTTATTTTACGGGGATACCGATTACCTTGTGGGTATTCATCTCTTTGGGGATACCTAATTATCTGGGTATGCCCCCCATCTTGAGTATATTCCCTCTGCACCTCAGTCCTTGGTGGGGAAAAAGGCATACTCAAACATTGTGGGGAAGGCCGGTTTTCTCGGGCAACTTCCGCATAAGTTTTCTTTTTGGACTCTAGATTTAGGGGGCTAGGTAACACCCTAGTTTCTGCCACAATTTTAGGGCTGGGCCTTGGTTCACTTTTAATCCCCTGTTCACCGGACTGCTGAATAGAGTATAACTTTGTACTCTCTTTGATCAGCCAGTCCAATGAGCAGTTCTCATCAAAATCTCTAGCCAAATTAATTGTGATGTGCACTGGCAATGCTTCATAAAATAAATTCTGAGCCATACTGTACACACTTTTTTTTGCAGAAAATAATTCTATAGGGCTTTGATTGACACCATATTTTAAACCGTATACAGCTATTTTAGCAGCTGTTTTGGTGCGATATTGCCCAAACTCCTTTTTACACTGTTGTTTTGTTTCACTCCAGGAATGAATATTCATATCCTTTAGTGAAGCAAAGAATTTGTGATGCTTACCTTCAAATACCCATGGCAGAAATTAAATTTTTGACTGCTCACTATTAACATTCATTATGGATAAAGCATTTTCATAGGCCTCTAAGTGGTCAATTATAGAACTGGTTCCCTTTTTGGAAAATTTAGGTACTGCACCACTTTAAAAAGTAATTATTTTAGGGGTGTTATATACCTTATTAGATGCATCTTGGGTTTTTACTAGGGACTTTATTTTTGGGGCTGGAGCGCCCCCTATCTGCCCTTCTTTTACTATAGGGATATCCCTTACGTGTATTAGTATTATATGGGCTATCTGGGTAAATGGCTCCGCCCTCTGGCTCACTATTAGAGCTGTCCTCCCCCTCTGAGATGGAGTAATTTCATTAATTTAAAACATGAGGTGGCTGCTTATTTGGGAAGTGTATTTCTGATCCAATCGGAGACCTTTGTGTTCTTCCTTAATGTTCTGCAGTTCATTTAACGTAAATTATTTTAGGGTTTTTAAAGAACCTGCACTATCCTCATTATTTTCACTATTAATGGAGGGAGTTTTATTATTTTTATGCTGCCTTTTTAGTTTACTTAACTCTTTCTGGTGCAGGTTTTTAACCTGATGATATTTCTCTCTTAATAAGAAATTTTCTCCCTGGCTCTCTGCAAGTTGTTTATTTAAACCTTCTGTTTTGGCTACTAGATTTAGGTTATTTTTTTGTAAGGTGGCCATGTTTTGGGCAAACTCATCAATTTTATCCTGGACTCGTTCTGCCTCTTCCTCATCTAGTCTTAAGGAATGATTTTCACCCCTCAATTGCTCCAATTGTGAGTTATGTCCTTCAATCTTATTAAACATTTCATTGTTCACATAGAGGAGCAGACCCCAAGTTTTGAAAATTATTATTATTTTTCAGTTTCTGAGGTTGGCCAAATTTTGGCAACCCTTGAAATATTTCACTTTCGCCACACCATATATTATTTGCAATATTTTTGGCCTTTGTCTTAAGCATCTTAATATAAGCGTCTAATTCTCCCTTAATACTTAAAGGGACATTATACACTCATTTTTCTTTGCATAAATATTTTGTAGATGATCTATTTATATAGCCCATAAAGTTTTTTTTTTTTTTTAAATGAATAGTTTTGCTTATTTTTAAATAACATTGGTCTGATTTTCAGACTCCTAACCAAGCCCCAAAGTTTTATGAGAATACCGTCAGCTCCATACTCCAGTTTGCATCTGTTTGTGCAAATGGTCTTTTCATATGCAAAAGAAGGGGGAGGAGGGAGTGTCTTATTTCCCACTTTCAGTGGGCTTTCCAGCTACCCTTTCAACAGAGCTAAACTGAGAACTTCTAAGTAAGTTTTTAAACAGTTTTATACTGGATTTTTATATCAGTATCTGTGCATCTTATTCTTATTGTAGTGTATATTACATGCAGTTATATGAAAATGAGTGTATACTGTCCCTTTAATATATTTCTAAGGTGAATAATAGCTTCTGTTTTAAGTTTTAATTGATTCACTTCTAGTAACAGACATTATTATTTTGGCTTAGTATTTGGTTAACTTAAAGCGCTAATATAATTTTAGCAACACCAAAAAAATATTATTTTTTTTCTAAAATTAATATATATATTTTTTTTTAATAATAATAATTTCTATTTACTACAAAATATGTTATATCAATGTGATAAAGATAATAATCTCAGCGATGCCTCCAATTATGTTGTATATACTAGGTTACAATATTATTTATTATTATCTCAGCAGTAACCTCCAATAATGTTGATACGTCTCAGGAGTGTCCTCCATCGTGTTACGTATTGTAATTATGAATATTAATAATTAATAGCCATATAAAATTATTGTCAGTGATATCTACAATTAATATAGCAGAACTTTGTCAATACACTTCAGTAAGATATCAAATCTCTGCAGTGTACTCCAAAATATCACTACTGAGATATCTATAAATTGGACAACAATATTATTATTAAAAATTAATATTTAATCCTTTGTTCTGATCAGTTATCTTTAGAAACACATCAAATTATATTTATGTAAAAACTAGATTGTGAATCAATTATATATGCTTATTCTGTTACAAGTTTCTATATAAGACAGCCCATAAAATATATCTCTAAAACTTAACCTTACTTACAATTAATCTCTTATTAAAATATCACAAATGAGAATACCAGAACAGTCTATAATTATCCAGCAATATTTACTCCAATACCAAAAAATGGACTGCTAACTTAACAGTGCTTAGTTGACAATATAACAAGATGCTTCACACACATCTTACTAAATCTCAGTAAATCTAAGAGAACTTTCAGAAAAGTATAATTAAACTATTTAGCCCACAAATGGTTCTATATAACTTCAATTAAACCACCAGAAATTTTATATTGTTAATGCAACAGCCTATTTATATGCCAATTAATCTGGCCTGAAATAACCTCTTATTTAGCCACAATTAAACAAATTCTAAAATATATCGCAATAGCTGCAATTAGCTTATGACATTAAAATACAAAAATTATTTCTAAATATTTATATACACCAGTATACTTACTACCCTTGGTCTAAATAATATTAAATATAAGAATAAATTACCATATAACACACAGCTGTAGTTTAACTATGCTGTAAAAAAAATTATTTGCTAAAATCTATTAAAATATAAAATAGCCATTAATACGTCACAAATTAAACCAATTTGAAGTTTCAGCTTTTTCAGATAAATCCGTTCAACATCATATTAAAGGTATTGCAATTCTGGAAATAAAAAGGTTAGGCCAATTTTGCTTTTTAGAGACTGTGTCCACGGCAGCAAGTTAATCACCCAGTCAAAATTCAGCAGCATCCCCCTTTTTTCCTTTTGCATGAGACTTTTATCAAGTGATTAAAGCCTACCTCTTCTCTATAATCATTGGTAAAATTTTGCTAACTCCCTCAACCAAAGCTTGCCCCTATAGGCCCTTCAAAGCTGAACAATTCATTGGCTTACTGGGAATTAATGTTTTTTTTGTTTGTTTTTTTTAGCCAGACCCTTTTGGCTGTAATTCTCGTTCAAACCATTGGGGGGCGACAGACAATAGAAATACAGTTTTATTTGCAAATATTGCTAACAGTTTAATATATATATTTTTATTTGCAAATATAATTTAATAATACAGTTTTATTTGCAAATATTGCTAACAGTTTAATATATATATTTTAAATTATTCATTAAAATACACTTATAATTTACAGCATCAGCAAATAAATATGTCCAATATGTATGGGACCATTTAATACTATTTAATCTGAGTATTTCAAGACTAAATATAAGGTATTTTACTTATAATATTTTAAAAGATGCATTTTAAAGTTACATTTTTATGAGTGGACTAGTAGTATAAACCAATAAAAGATATATGTATATCTGACTTTATTTGTATATCAGTTCATTTGATATACTGGTATATATTTAATTTCCCAGTCACTATCTTATATCATTTATGTAATTGGAAGTAAACTTTGCAGTGACTGCTAGTCATATTTGGAACCTAATTTGTACATCAGATGTCTGAAAAACAAAAGAATATGTTATCCATTTTGAAACAAGTTAGTTAAATATTTTACATATGTGGTTATTTATTTAACACAGCAGACGCTATCTGATATAGTATATTTAGGCATTTATATTGTTAATACCATCTAAGTATTTTAAATTATATAAAATTTTAGGCACAGACAATCTTCTAGGTTCATATATATATATATATATATATATATATATATATATATATATATATATATATATATATATATATATATATATATTGTTACCATACTGAGGTAAAAATTAAACATTTCTGCAGCTAAAAAATATTTTATTTATAAAATTGAACTTTAAGCCCCAGTACCCATTCAATTGCCAGTGTCTCTTTCAGACATCATTTTGTGTATTGGATTTTCAGAGGAACTCCCATTTGTATAGCACACAATTGCTAATTCCTATATCCCCTGAGATTCAGCTAGCTTCAAAGGTCACCTCAGACTGAGTGACTGTTGTCCTTGCATGGGGTCATTATCTATTTGGACCTTTATTAGGGCAATTTTTTAAGTCATAGATTTTGATCTGAGCAAAGGTATTAACACAGACTCTTTTTAGTTTGGGACAAATATTAGTTCTTTAGAAGTCCTGTCTAGTGAAACTCTGAACAGCAGGAGGTCTGAGTAAACATACTATCTTTCATATGTAGTGGGACATGCCAGGCTTGTAATGTGTCCCTGACAACAGGAAGGGGGGTCGACATCACCCATTTCAGTGTTGTCTACAATGTTGTATCATGCAGCAATAAAAATTGATATCAATAGCTTCCGATATGAATGAAATAATCAATATGATATCTATGCACATAGCCTCCAATGATATATCATATTTTATATGACAGATGCAAGGGGTTAAAATTTTAAAACCACAATAATAGATTATTATTTTTTTTAACTGACTTGTCTTTCTACGGAAGTCTATGGCCTCAATCACAATTTTTCTGATATCAACTCCTGAAAACTAGGTTTCATTTTCAGCTAATACAGAACACTTATTTTTCAGGTGATTAAAATCTGAAATGGATTTGGCCACTAAATTCCCACTGCTGCACACAAGTTTTCAATAGAAATGATTTTGAAAACATGCTTTAGGATGCTAAGTACTTGTTATCGGGATGAAACTTAGGATCCAGCCAAAAGAGGTATATATAATTTTTCTTTCACACCTCTTTTACCATACAGTTCTTTTGAATTAACACCTTTGTGCAGTGTGTAAGTGAAATCATACTTTACATGTGTGAGATTAACCTATAATAATCTGAATCCATCCATCCTGTAAATCGGCTTGATGGGTATACTGGCCATGTTTGCTCAATGATTACATTAAAACTATTTTTAATTTTGCTTTTTTTTCAATATTTTCAATTACTGATTGAAAAAGCACTGTTTTCAAGTTTGTCAAGATATATTTCTAAAATCGAGAAGAACACTACGGCCTTCTATTAGAAGGCAGTGGTCTCAACTTCTACAACAGGATTTTAACATTCTCATGCTGTAAATCATGAAACCACTCCATTGCTATAATGTAGCCACAACAATGTTGTGCAAACAGGTTAACACCTTCATGATCAGGATTTCAAAAGGAATTCCACCTTTGTGACTTGACTTCCAAACGGGATAGCAAATTCATGACCAGAATTTCAGTAATGTAGCTGCATAAACTGGAAATCGCCATAAACAGGTTCTTGCCGTAACAAAGGTGCAATCCCTTTTAATATCCCAGTCACAGAAGCTCGATTCTGTTTGAAGGGCCCAGTCAAGAAAGTGTAATCCCATTTGAAAGTCCGGTCACAAAGGTGAGATCCTATTTGAAAACCAGTCATGAAAGTGCAATTCTATTTGAAATGCCGGTCACAAAGGTACAATTCCATCTAAAATCCCATTTATGAAGACATCTTTACTGAAAGTGACAATCACGAAAATCGCCATAAACAGGTTCTTTGCCGTAACAAAGGTGCAATCCCTTTTAATATCCCAGTCACAGAAGCTCGATTCTGTTTGAAGGGCCCAGTCAAGAAAGTGTAATACCATTTGAAAGTCCGGTCACAAAGGTGAGATCCTATTTGAAAACCCGTCATGAAAGTGCAAATCCCATTTATGAAGACATCTGTACTGAAAGTGACAATCACGAAAATGTGAGTGTGAATTAGAAACAAACATTAAGAGGAAGTGATTACTACCCCCATTTCTAGATATGGGTTCCTGATCTCACTTGTCCTGAAGATTCCCTTAACTTTACAAAATATCACAATTTAAATACATATACATATGTACATTTACATATACATATGTAAAGTTCTGTCCTGCAGACGGACTATACAATAGTGAAGAATAGAGATTTAGTGAACCATGTATGGAATTACACCTTTAAAATATTGTCTGTGGCCATTTCAGAGTGTCTTGAATAATATAATTATTTTTTATAATTATTCCAAATTGCTTGACTTTATCAAATGGTGTAAAATGGTTTTGAGAACCTGTTGAAAAGTACTGAGAAAATGGATTGTGATTAGTGAGACAAGTTCAACTCCATGTTAAATAAAGGCCTTTTTTCAGCCAGACAAAAACATATTATTGTCTTTTAGAAAAACCAGAAATCCTGCTATTGTGAACACATCGAAACAAAATATGTCCACTAAAAAAAACATCCGATAGATTGTGGTCGACCACTAGGTTCAGAATCAACAATGTGAGCAAATAGGGACCAGTATTTGTTACAAAACCAGTATTCTTTGTTCCTTATTAATTCTAGTCTTTGAAGAGATAGATATCACATTCATTCCCTCCTTGTTGCTTGAAAAAGTTGAAATTTAGTTGCAGAAGCTTGAGGAAACAGCATGCAGCTGAGAAACATGTTGCTTTTAAGATTTTTTTAGAGTTTTCAACTTTTTATTATACACTCTTGTGGTTTTGTTGTTACTAGCTACAGTGCTTTGGCCACGTTAATATTTTACCACTCTTGAGCAGTCGTGGCAGTTTGGCCATTGGTTTCTGGTGATGGTGTACTGTTAATCCAAGTCTGCTTGCGGTGGTGTTCCTGTGGTGGTGGTGAGCTTTCTGGGTAGCTCTGAGGTCCTGGTCAGTGTTGTTAGCACAGATCTAAGTGTTTTCTTACAAATGAGTAGAATCTTCTGACTTTGCATTAAACTGTTTATTGAAGTTACTGCACCATGAGGCACCTCCTCTTTTTTTGTTGTCTTTTAAGTTCTAATATGTGTCTGATATCCTGCATTTTTTGTTCCATGAGGCTTCACAAATACACTGCATTCCTCACCTCCTTATTTACCAGGGTCTATATATTTTACAATCTTAATAACGCTTCTTACATAAACAGAAAGTGCTCTTCATTGTCTACATTTTCCCACTTGAATTCCCTTTGTCTCTTATTGCTTAATCATTTTAATATCATATAAATACTATTTGCAATAACTACTTTACTTATGGGTCTCTTTGGATCCTGGATTTTGTGATTCATAATTAAAAGATAATTCTTGCAGGCTGTTAAAAATGTATTTAACTACAGTGTTTATTATAATAACATTTCCATCTTCCTTTATCAACAATATAAGGGCCGACACTACAAACTATCTAAAGGTACAAAAGTGAATCGGATAAGGATGTATATCAATGAAAACAGGTTTTCATTAAGGACATCTATGTATCCATAATGAAAATACAGATATCCTTAATAAAAACCTGGTCCAAAGTGCTAAGATTCGTCTGAAGGTTCACCTTCCAACAGGACAATGACCCTAAGCATACAGCCAAGATAACGCAACAGCGGCTTAGGGACAACTCTGTGAATATCCATGAGTGGCCCAGCCAGAGCCCGGACTTGAGAACCCAATCGAACATCTGTGGAAAGACCTGAAAATGACTGTCTGATTGTCCCCATTCAACATGACAGAGCTTGAGAGGATCTGCAGGGAAGAAAATCCACAAATCCAGGTGTGCAAAGCTTGTTGCATTATACCCAAAAAGACTTGAGGCTGTAATTGCTGCCAGATGTGCTTCAACTAAGTACTGAGTTAAGGGTCTGAATACGTATGTCAATGTGATATTTCAGTTTTTTTCTTTTTTTAAAAGTTATCAAAAATCTGTGGGGTTTTGCTTCATCATTATGGGTATAGAGTGTATATTTATGTGAAATATACAATTATTTAAACCATTTTAGCATAAGGCTGCAAGATAAAATGTGAAAAAAGAAGGGGTCTGAATACTTTCTGAATGCACTCTATAATAACTAGAAGCTAGTATTAACATTACTTAAATAGAAATTCGGCAAAGACAAAACTTTGTTCTGTACAGTTAGGTTTTGAACTTTTCATGATTTATAGTGTGAGAACTGTTGCGGCCACTATTTTCTTACAGAAAATAATTTCCTGCAGTGTTCTTGAGTCTAGATGAAAATCTTGCCAAATTAGAAAATGAGGTTTTTCTCAATGAATGATTAAAAAATGTTTTAAAAAGAAATGCCCCGTATACTACTCACATACAAATGGCATTCAGATTGTTTCGGATTTTGGTGATTGACAGCCATTAGCAGTTATTAATATTGCTGTTATGGGGGAATACAGATTAATTCTAATGGGAATTATAACCTCAGCTGTGATTGTTTTGATAAAAGAAATACCAGCCAGTCTCGTTTTTCCGATATTGAATGAGAATTTCAGATACAGGTATATCTCGCTGTAAAGTGAAAACCGCATTAAAGTGAAAGAATGTAGTTTTAGCTTTCTTTTCATTTGCCAGTGTGTTTAAAAACTTTAAAACATGTTTTATCTAACATATATTAGAGGTGCAATAGGGCTACGTTTAGTTTAACACTAGAAAAGCACAGTATTCAGATAGTATTCAATAAAAAGTGTACCTGTAAAATAGTGACAATTACTGTAGTACAATTTGCCAGACTACAATACTGAGACACAGATTGCACCGTAATGCTGTAAACAGGTTGAACTGAGCATAACAAAATGCTGCCAGTCACTTTTCAGCACTATTTCAAAGTCCTAATAGGTTGAATTTCAGCTCCACAAAGCACTGTATTAGCGAAGCGCTGTAAAGTGAAGCGCTGTAAAGTGAGGTATACCTATATATTGGAAATAACCCCACTATGTTTAAATTCTCAACAGAGTTGGCAGAGATCAGGTGAGAAAGACGAAAACTGTATTGCCATATTTTGTGACTTATCTATTGTTATCATCGGTAAATAATACCAGGTCCCTGAAATATCTAGGAAAAGCATTTGCATCTATAAAGTTTCAAACAAAATTAGCTTGTCTGATCAAAATAAAGATCAAACATAAATGCAATAGCATAATTTATATCATCAATGTTGTATTAAGTGGTTAGGATAATACACGTAGAATGCTAAATTATCACACAAATTTGCCCGTTTGCGCAATAATTAACCAGCCATTACAAGTGACCTGGTTAATGCTACCGCGAGCTCTCAGTAGCAATTAGTGCTCAAAAAATTAGCCAGAGATCTCTAGTTAATTTTCTAAGGGCAAGATTACAAATCACGCTGTATGAGTTTTCCGCACGTGATATGGTCTTTTCACAATCAATTTTCATTGCACAGATATTACAAGTCTTGAAAAATCGCGATTGTGCTCGTGCAATCGCCTTTTTTTAAAAATCCTTTCCACGCTCGAAGAGCTGTAGTTAACAGTTTTCCGCAACATAAAAGTTTCACATAACACTTAAAAAATACATTACAAAGTATAGTTACACTAATATTAACACTGTCTATTAAACGTTATATAAAAAAAATACTGCACACAAAAGTTATACAGGGTCAAAGATAGAAGATCTCGAGTGTTAGAAAAAAAAAGCAGATGAAGGGATTATTTTACATTGACATACATACACAGACATAGAGAAACATGGATTTCTATGTATAGAGATATGTTTTCAAAGAGATATTCACATAAAGATCTCAAGATATCTAGACATACAGTATTGATATATATTGATATGCAATATGAAATCTTTGCATTTTCATGTACACTTTTCGAGGAGAATAAGTCATGGGCTTTGCGCAATAGATTAGGGTTTTAGTTGGGATTTTTTTTCTATTTGTCTTCTCCATTAACTTCTATGGCGGAATACATGAACGCACACGCGATCTGGCTTTTTGGATTACGCGGGTTAAGGCGCGTGCAAAATAAGTTATTTTGCAACTTGTAATACCTGCACAACTCCAAATGCGAAAAAAACATAACACACGCAGAGTTTTCCCAATTGCGAAAAACAGATTTTCTGCGCGTCCTTGCCGTAAAAGTGCCCAAAATGCCTTCACAATAGAGGGCATTATAGTTTTTTATTAAAAAATGATCTAGCATTTTTAATAAAAAATAACTGCACTAGGCGGTTTTTAGGCTTTAAAGTTGGTGGTAGTTGTATGAAAAGTGCCTATACATTGCGGGAACTGTTCCCATAGACTGCAATGCAAATATATATGTATATGCTTATATATAGGGTAACAATATATATTTAAAATATGCTGCCATCGCTGCTCTACTTACCGCCTTTACTGTGCGAGGTTCTGATGCAGTCTCTGACATCAGAACGAGGCTCCCATAGAAGCCTTTGGAAGCGAGCTCTCGTGAGCGCAATTCTTCCTAGCAATGCATTGTGATTTACCTGTAATACCAGCGCACATTATCGTGCCCTGGTATTACAAAGTGGAGTGCTAATATTGCTTGCAGCCAGGCAATCGATATTTAGCGCTCCACTTGTAATCTAGCCCTAAATGTATAAAACTCTAAAATTAATAATTTTACAATGAAAAAGCAAAGCTAGTTTATCCCTATATATTGATTAAAGGGATAGAAAGGTCAAAAGAAGTATTTTTTTTTTGCAAAATTTAGGTATATTGAGGTTAATTTAAAAAAAAAAAAAAAAAGATAATAGCATACAGAATGTAGAAAACTTCTTTGTAGAGAGGGGATGACTCCTTGGCACCAGAGGCCTAACTACAGGCGTCTCAGAGGTCTCAGTTGAGACTGGGCCCAAGCCTCCGGCTCTAGGGGGCCCATTTGACCCTGCAATCAGTAGTGGCATTGCTACAGGGGAAGGTGGTTGGTCCCATGTTACACAGTCATTAAGTCTGGCCCCTATGTGTGCCTCTCCTGCAAATCAGAACCTATAGTGTAAGGAAAGTGTATCGATTTGTCTTTGCAAATATGGTGACAGGGTTTCTAAGATGTCTGATAAAATGTTGCTGTACAGAAAAAACAAACCACCAAATTTGTATAGGAATGCTGCAGAAATGCATATGCTTTGGTGTGAACTAACCAAGGGGGAAATATAACTCTAAGTCACAGAAAAAAGCTATTTTTCTTTGTGGGTGTTGGCTCAGAAAGGAAGTTGTTTAAATTGGGGAGCCCCACCACAGCCTTTGCCCTGGTGCCCTTTGAGGTTTGGTTACGCTCTGACTTGGTTCCATAAAATAGCAAGGCCCATAAGAAAAAAAAATCCTTACCATTGCTCTAGACAATGATCTTTACAAGTGTGAAGAACAGAAAAAATATAAAGCACATTTTCTCTAGGACAGTAATTATTTTAGGAAAAACTTAAAGCAACTGAGCAAGTTTAATTGCCATCTTTTTTCTTGTTCTTGTCAAAAATGCATTTGCAAAATGTCTGATTAATCATGCAGAAGATATATATACAGTCAGATTAAAGCAACAGGTTGACAGTTACTTGGGTGAAGTCAGAGCTTCAAGGCTGTATGAACTTTGAAAAAGTACCATGCAATGAATTTAAAATATTTGTTGAAGGTCAGCAAGACAGACTTTGTGCTGCAATGACAAATGTGCAAATAGAAGTGTCTTTGTGGCTGTAAAGAAAAGACAAGAATTCAGAGTTTAGATTGAGTGTCTTTGGCAGTCTCTTTTATGACATCTGAATGTTAGGAAACATGAGGTAGCTTGAAGAGAGGGAGAGTGGTTGGTGTATAGGAAGCTTTGCTGTTTTTATGCCACATTCAGTTCCTCTTCAAGGAAGTTCTAGTTATTGTTTAAGAATTACAAAAGTATAGTAGAATAGTAATATTACAAATAATAATAAAATGCTTTTTTACCATTATGAAAAACTTAGAATATAGGTAGACACTTAATCCACTTGCAAGAGGGGTAGCTACATCATAATCTGAGATATGTTGCTTCTTTAGTTGGTGAAGTTATGGAGCTTCAACTAATGTCCCTTGAAAGACAATCAAGGAGTGTGTGGTATATTTGGTGTTTGGTAACTGATTAATATTTTGCATGATTTCTACATTTCACCCCCTTCAAAATGTGTGTAGTCTGCTGGTATTTGTGACATACAACATAGCTTCTAATTATTTCTGATTAATTAATGAGGATGGCTCTTCTCTTTCAACTACCATTTCAAGATGGTGTTGACTGCTGCAGCCCAAAGAGCTGCTTTTGATCTGCGTAGGATAGGTATGCATTCCTTTAGGAAAGGTGCAGTAACCTCAGAGGCAGCATTAGGCGTTTAGGGAGGTGGTGTTTTCATAGATATAAGCTTTATGTTAGGCTGCTTATGCAGTAAATTGTTTGTGTATTGTTGCATATGGGTGTTCAGATTTTCTTAGTTATGATGTTGTTTTACAGGTTCCTCTAAAGGTTCAGTGCACATTTGGATTATGTCCATTGGGCGTCCGTTCAGTGCACAGTTGGATAGTTGGACATTCCTATGTCTATTGGGCGTCCATTTGGGGTGGGTGGTTAGCAGCTTAGTTCCCCTCAGCCAGAGCATCAATTAGGTGGTTGGGCATTGGCATGAGTTGCTGGCTCTGTGAGAGACGCACATAGGAGATGGGGTATACCGCATGTGATTGTTGTGCATCTGGGAGGGAATGATCTCAGTGAGATCCATGTTCTGGATCTCATCAAGACCATTCAATCAGAAATTAGTTGGATGAGAGTGTGGTGTCCAGGAGTGTGCATTGGTTGGTCGAACATTGTAGCAAAGTTGCCTTGGAGGCATTTTTTTTCAGCAGGTGCTGCGTACCAAGTTCATAAGAAAGTGAACAGAGAGGTGGAGAAGACCGCAGTTGGGTCATAGGGATTTGTCACCCTAATTTGATGACCGAGCAAAAAGGTATTATAATGCCCTGATGGAGTTCATTTATCAGATGCTGGGTTACATCTTTACTTAGAGAATATTAGAATGGCTTTGGCCACCCAACTTTCATTTGTGTGATGTGGTGGCGGCAAGAGTTTCTTGGGGAATAATTGTCTTTTGTGATGAAAGGTAGCGACCTTGTTTGCAGTTCTGGAGTGGAGTGATGGTCAGGCTGGTAGGATTGGTGATGACACTAGGTGCGAGCCTAAGGTGCCTTTACTCACAGGTAAGCAGACCAGGAGAACTAATTTTACCCCCTTTACATGCAATATAGCTGGGTGGAGCCATCTGGAGGGCTCTGCCATGCCCCTATTGAAATTAGGCTGTTACCTCTTAATGAAGGAGTAAGTTCGGGACTCATTCTCACCACGCATATTTAAGTAGACCAGTCGGTTAACGTTAACCTTCCGATGATAACATATTTATATATATATATATATATATATATATATATATATATATATATATATATATATATATATATATATATGTGGATGGAAAAGAGAAAATCAAAAAGGGCGCACAGCTAGGCACTAGAATAAAAATTGACTATTAGTAAAGTAGGTATGTAGTTTTCAGACCTATGTGGTTATAGTAACAGGATAATAAAAATAATAATAATAATAATGTCCTTGGATTGTTATTGTATTCTAAAGAGTTCAGTAATGTGCTTTAGAATATTCAACACTTCTTTGTCTGAGGTGAGTGGATTTGTGCTTACCAGAGGTAACCTCAATCATATGAGGTAAGTTGTAGACTTGTCTGGGTTAGAGATGTTTCTTTGGCTCTTGTCCAGTCGATTTTGCTTTGTTCTTTGCTGTAGGAATCTTTCCTTTGTTGAAACCCTTTGGGATCTTTGTTTCCAGGTGGCTCCTGGCAGCAGTATGTTGTTTTGAATGAAAATCTTGGACTCCCTTGTATCGTTTGTTGAAAGGCAATGGAAAATCCTGGACTCTCTTTTTCCTCTTGGTGATGAGAATCTGGGTTGTCTCAGGTGTTCATATCGATTGAGATGGAATAGGAAAAAGAAAACAAGAACATAGTGTGATAACGTTTAAATAAAAAAGCTCTTTTTAATTAGAACTAAGTAAATGTGCTTACATCAAATGCCCTCAATCAGAGTATGAGGTAAGTAATAGACATTGATTAAGTATTTCGATCTCCTGGTCAGTGCTCTGGTTGGCTGCAGTACAAAGATTGCCCAATGCAGTATTTGAATTTAAAATACAGTTCAGCCTGCTTGTGGGACACTAATGGCTGTATGCTTAATGTGGTTCTTTTAAACAGCTAGACCTGCTGGCCGTAATTTGTGGTCAATAAGACCAATACGTTTATAATGCTGTTAGGCTAAAAAGCCTCTGTTGGCAGTTGGTAAGTTCAAATTGTGCGTATAATATGCTCACAGAGGCATATGTATAAGGAAGGGTACAGTCGCTCAACAAGTCCTGTTACCCGTTGTGTTAAATATGATGCCGTGCCGCAATGTAGCAAAAGGATGTCCGCCCACCTTAAGATAATCCTTACGCGTTTCGAAGTGATCAGTCACTTCTTCATCAGAGGAAAAAAGTGGAATGGACAGAAGTCGGCATCATGAGAATATAAAGGTCTGTGGTGGGCGTGTTTGTTCCTAATTGTCCAATTGCGGCTAAGTTGTAGTGACGTCAGTTGTGTTAGCGTATCGGTTGTCATAGTGACCATGCTTTGTTGACTTCTGGGAGTTGGTCGTCAGTGTCTGCTGGGTCCTATAGTCTCTCCTATTCTGAGTATATCGTACTATTTTTACTGGAACGTTTGCTTAAAGTCCTAAATAGTAAAACAATCTTTTCTCTTATTTTTATAGTATTTAAGGCGAAAGGAAAGTAATAATGAACACTGATCTGGATGTACTAAATACACTGGAGGAATTATACAATAGTAATGAAACTCAAACACAGATTCAAACTAAAAGACACTCCAATCTCAAACCCTCCTCTATATTCTTTCCGACACAATCCAAAGGTAATGCCATCCCTACCTTTAGTGAGTTAGTACAAAAGGATTTACAATCACTTTGTGAAAACTATTCAATCAAAAAAGATAACCTAAAGAAACACGAAAAAACAGCTTTAGAATCAATCAAAGAGATGAAAGACATAGTTCTGAGGGAAGCAGATAAGGGAGGAGGACTGGTCATACAAAATAGAACTCACTACCTCACAGAGGCCAACAGACTGTTAAATGACCCCGAGACATATAAAAAACTCTCAGGGGATCCTACTACCATTTTTCAAAAACAGTACAATTCGATGATAGACACAGCAAATCATTTGAACTTACTCAACAAAAATGAACACAAATACTTAACACATGCATTTCCAAATAAAGCTATTTTTTACCACTTACCAAAAATCCACAAAGATCAGGTTAATCCCCCGGGGCGGCCAATAGTCTCAGGCATAGACTCCCTGACGGCCAGGATTTCCGAATACGCAGACTTTTACCTAAAACCACTAGTACCACATCTTAAATCTTACCTAAGAGACTCTACAGACACTATAGCTAAAATTACAAAAATCAAATGGAAAGACACATACCAATGGATGACACTGGATGTGTCTTCCCTATACACTAGTATACCCCATGAAAAGGGGATTTCCGCAATGACACAAATTCTAAACGATACAGATCTATCGAATGAACACCAAAACTTCATTACTGAATGTATCAGATTTGTTTTAGAAAAGAATTATTTCGAATTCAATAACTCCTATTACTTGCAAATTAGCGGAACCGCTATGGGTACAACCATGGCACCCAGCTACGCCAACCTATATATGGGGATGTGGGAAGATACCTATATCCACCAAAATAACCCATTCCAACAAAACATTATTTGGTGGGGTAGATATATCGATGATATCCTACTAATATGGGAAGGAGATACCCCCACCACCACAAATTTCTTACAACATATTAACAATAATATTTTTAACCTACAATTTACTTCCAAAATTGAACAAAACTCAATAGAGTTTCTTGATCTAATATTGTTCAATGAAAATACAAACATTTACACTAAACTTTACAGAAAAAGCACCGACTGCAATGGGTACCTAAGAGCAGATAGTGGACATTACAAACCATGGATCCACAACATCCCTTATGGGCAATTTCAGCGCCTAAAAAGAAATTGCACAAAAGACAGCGATTTCAAACAAGAAGCTGAACTTCTCAGGGAAAAACTGATACAGAAAAATTACCCTAAAAAATTAATCGACAACTCCCTTAAGAAAGTGCAAAGACTAGATAGAACACAACTTCTTACTGCAAAAAAAGACATAGAGAAACCAAACAAAAGTACCAAAAAAATAGGTATGGTTACAACTTTCAACGAAGCAGCCCCAGAAATTAGAAAAATACTGAAAAAATATTGGCCAATTTTAGAGCAAGACAAATTCCTGAAAAACAGCATAGGCTCTGCACCAAAGATCACATTTAGAAAGAACAGATGCCTAAAACAACTATTGGCACCCAGCAGACTCAAAGACACCACCAAGAAAACAAATTGGTTATCCACAAACACTAAAGGTTTTTTTAAGTGCTACAGGGCCAATTGCAAGAGCTGAGAACATGCTTATGAAAGCAAAAAAGCAACAAAAATAATTCAATCAAAAACTTTTCCATCAAAAAAATGTGAAATAAATACCCTCACTAACTGTAAAAGCACTTACGTGGTATATCTATTGGAGTGCACTTGCAATCTACAATATATTGGGCGTACCAAACGCCCATACAAGAAAAGACTGCTTGAACATCTGAAAAACATAGAGGCAGGCTACAAGGGCCATAGTGTCTCGAGACACTTCAAAAAAATTCACAATAAAGATCCAAAAGCACTCAGAGGCACAATATTAGAACAAATTCAGATACCACGCAGAGGAGGAGACAGGTTCCTTAAGCTTCGCCAGAGAGAAACTTTCTGGATTCACTATATGGGCACAATGAGCCCTATGGGATTAAATGAAGATATAGATCTGGCAGCATTTTTATAGAAATCTCTTAAAAATCAGTCACAAAAATCAGCAATTTATGTTTAGCCATAAAAACAGATAATTAATAGGTATCAAACTTACATCTGGATTACCAGTAAATCAAAAAATTCAAGGCTAATACACTTTCCACTACTTCCCATACCTCCACCTTTATCTAAAATTCATAATCAAAAAACGTCCAAGAAAAATATACAGAATAAAATTGTTTAAATCCAAACACTACACCATAAACATTATATTACGTTTTCATTATTACTTTCCGTTCGCCTTAAATACTATAAAAATAAGAGAAAAGATTGTTTTACTATTTAGGACTTTAGGCAAACGTTCCAGTAAAAATAGTACGATATACTCAGAATAGGAGAGACTATAGGACCCAGCAGACACTGACGACCAACTCCCAGAAGTCAACAAAGCATGGTCACTATGACAACCGATACGCTAACACAACTGACGTCACTACAACTTAGCCGCAATTGGACAATTAGGAACAAACACGCCCACCACAGACCTTTATATTCTCATGATGCCGACTTCTGTCCATTCCACTTTTTTCCTCTGATGAAGAAGTGACTGATCACTTCGAAACGCGTAAGGATTATCTTAAGGTGGGCGGACATCCTTTTGCTACATTGCGGCACGGCATCATATTTAACACAACGGGTAACAGGACTTGTTGAGCGACTGTACCCTTCCTTATACATATGCCTCTGTGAGCATATTATACGCACAATTTGAACTTACCAACTGCCAACAGAGGCTTTTTAGCCTAACAGCATTATAAACGTATTGGTCTTATTGACCACAAATTACGGCCAGCAGGTCTAGCTGTTTAAAAGAACCACATTAAGCATACAGCCATTAGTGTCCCACAAGCAGGCTGAACTGTATTTTAAATTCAAATACTGCATTGGGCAATCTTTGTACTGCAGCCAACCAGAGCACTGACCAGGAGATCGAAATACTTAATCAATGTCTATTACTTACCTCATACTCTGATTGAGGGCATTTGATGTAAGCACATTTACTTAGTTCTAATTAAAAAAAGAGCTTTTTTATTTAAACGTTATCACACTATGTTCTTGTTTTCTTTTTCCTATTCCATCTCAATCGATATGAACACCTGAGACAACCCAGATTCTCATCACCAAGAGGAAAAAGAGAGTCCAGGATTTTCCATTGCCTTTCAACAAACGATACAAGAGAGTCCAAGATTTTCATTCAAAACAACATACTGCTGCCAGGAGCCACCTGGAAACAAAGATCCCAAAGGGTTTCAACAAAGGAAAGATTCCTACAGCAAAGAACAAAGCAAAATCGACTGGACAAGAGCCAAAGAAACATCTCTAACCCAGACAAGTCTACAACTTACCTCATATGATTGAGGTTACCTCTGGTAAGCACAAATCCACTCACCTCAGACAAAGAAGTGTCGAATATTCTAAAGCACATTACTGAACTCTTTAGAATACAATAACAATCCAAGGACATTATTATTATTATTATTTTTATTATCCTGTTACTATAACCACATAGGTCTGAAAACTACATACCTACTTTACTAATAGTCAATTTTTATTCTAGTGCCTAGCTGTGCGCCCTTTTTGATTTTCTCTTTTCCATCCACATTCCTAACAGTGACACGGGTACACTGTATCAGAGGCAGCACGCACATATATCACTATTACTACTATTGTTGCAAAAATAGCCATTACTCACCAAGTGTTAGAGTTTTTAGCGCAGATGCCCCTCCTTTTTTCTAACATATATATATATATATATATATATATATATATATATATATAGTTCTTGAAAAAAAGCACTCACTGGTCTGGCAACATCTGTGACAACAAGAAAAAACTTTAATTCAAGTGTGACGTTTCGGGACAGAAACAGTCCCTTCCTCTGACAAACAAACTGTGCAAACATAAGGCCTTTTAACAGGCACCTAGAAAACCTCCCCTAAGAGAACAGCCAATCAAGACCGTTCATACAACACACCCCTTTAGATAGTCAATGTGAATATCAGAATATGTGAGTGACATAAATTAAATGTGTCAAATGTGATTAAAACAGATGTATAAATATTGATATTAATATATAATTGATACCACAGCGATATTCCCAGTGGAGCGATCAGTGTCAAATTATGTACACGAAACAAACAGAACCCTACATACGCATTTATCATAACAAAAACACAAATAAAGAATGAATCCCATTTTGCAACCAATCATCTAAAGGCGAGTAGAGTCAACCAATCATCTCATCATCAAACAAAACACAGTCAAAAGCGCTTCCCTTCTGTGTAACCAATAGTGTACGCCGTAGCATACATAATATGAATAATAATAACAAAAATAATGCAGGCAAAAAATAACTGAAAAATGAATAAAAACAACTATAAATAAGTAAATACGAAAAATAATATGCAAAAACTAGAAAAAAAAGATATGTATATATACAAAATGACCAAGGTCTTGGTACTAGTATAAGTGCAAACAGAAGTGCACCTGTAATAGGTATAGTTCAATGCTAATTTCAGCACAAGTGTTCAACCCACATAGATAGAAGAAAAGTGCATGCTGTAGTTATATCTGACCTTATGCCAAATATGTGAAGTCTCGGTAGTAGTCCTGGCATTAAACCAAACCTGTTTAAGTATATGAAGCCCCGTCGAGCGCCTGTGAGAGGAGGGGCCAGTGACCTCACTCGAGGCGTAGAGGGGCGTGTCTGCGTGAGCCGTTGCTCACTTTTCCTGTCATCGTCGAACGAAGAGGACCTGGTAAAGAAGCGTTCCTGTGGAGAAAAATTCTACTTACCATGTCGGATCTGCAATCAATCATCGGGACGGTCCAGGAGTTGATGAAATCGAAAGGCGTCGCATGGATCCAGCGGAGACTTGTGGCTGAAGAGGATGTCGGTTCCGGAGGTGCAGCTACGGCGGGCGGAGGATCTTCTAGGCCTGTCCGCAGGTCCCGCCCGCCCGAGAGGCACAGTCCAGCGGGAGCAAAACGTCGGGAATCCGGCAGCAGAGGAAGAAGGACGGCGAAGGCTTCATCGACGGGAAGTGTGTCTGGTCAACGGGCGGTGCAGGTCGGCACCGTCTCAAGGAAGTCGGGAGCTGGTGAGAAGAGTCGGAGCAGGACCGGAGTCGGCAGCGTTCCGGAGGTGTCACAGTTGCCGGTGGATGAGCCTGGAGAAGGTAATAAATTTTATTTTGCAGGTGATGTGGGGCAATTTGGCGGCAATTATGGGGAGGACGAGGCGGCCATGGGTACAGTAGGCGAAGACTCGGAAGAGGAGGGAGATTCAAACTTGGCGCCATTAAGGGATGAGGTAACGGCCATTTTAGGCCTAAAGTGCGCAACTTTGCAGGAGAGTATCACGGCTTCTGGGCCTAGTGGGGCATATTTTAAGGAGCATACGGCCCTCAATGAAGGTGCCATTGAGGAAAATTTTATGTCAGCAAAGAAAAGGAGCTCAACGGGCGTTAGGCCTATGGCTAGGCAGATTGAGAGTCAGGATGTTATTTCAGCAAGGAGGGAACTAGTTTTTCAGGACCACAGCACCAAAGGGCCGGGTAAAAAAGCTCTCAGAAAAACAAAACATTTGGACAATTTAGAAGGTCCGGTTTACTCCATGACACAGGATGCTAGTTTAAATGTAGGGATTCAGGAGGGTAGTAATTTGGGTGATTATGTTGCTAATAGGGGTGGTAATCAAGGTAGCAGGGCTAAGAGTAGTGGAGCTGTCCAGAGTTTTGATGATGTTAGGGGGGATGCCGGTAGGCAGGGTAATATGTCTTTTTCCCCAGCTGTTTTTCAGGGTAGGTGCAGCAATTCTGGACAGGCTAACGTCGCTCGTCGGAGTGGCCATGAAGAAGGCGATTCATTGTGGATTGAGGAGCAATACAGTGACTTTGGTGAGGAGGAGGAGGAGCAACTCCCATCTTGTTCTGGACCGGTTTCTACGGATCAGGTAGGGGGTATTGATATCTTGAATCAATTAATTAAGGTGTTAGTGCCAGGAGAAGTTGAGGGGTTTGCTAGTTGCCAAAAGGGTAGGAATTCTCCTTTAACTGAGTGTAGAGACAGTAGGGATAGGCATAATTTGGTTGGGAGCCGCAGGGATAATAGTGAAGCTGCTAGTAGTAGAATTGTAGATAACAGGGTTTACGCATCCTCTCGGTCACAGGTCAAGTCAGGAGAATGGAAGAGTCAGGAAAGAAGGTCCAGGATTCCATTAGCACGGCGTCGGGTAAGATCCCGGTCGCCTATTAGTGTCAGGAAAAGCCAGGAGTCAGGAACATCTGTCTGGGGTACAATAGACAGTCAGTCAAGGGAGAGAGTGAGTCATAGGAGATCTAGATCTCCAGAGAGAAGGAGTCACAAAGATAGAGTGGTTCCAAGACACGAAAATGAATCTATTCGGCCGGATGCAAGGAAGGAGTCAGGTACATCTAAGGAGCTATCCAAATCTTCATGTGATGTAGGTGCGAGTAGTAGTGTGTTTCCAGGTTTGAGTGTGAGTGTGGTGGACGACAGGTGTGATGTTTTATTGAGAGGCTTGAAGGAGTTAGTTTCTCAAATGGAGATTAGTTCTCAGTCTAATGCTAGTGTTGTTAACAGTGCGCGGTCTAATGTTATTGTCCCCTCGGGTCCTATTGGTGCCTGGGTTGCGCAGAATGCGGCTTCCGGTGGAAGCTTATTAGATCAGGTGGTTTCTGTACCATCTGGGGATTCTTTGGTTGTTAGTCAGGCTAGGGTTTCTGATCAAGCATTGAGACGACCTTGTTTGTGTTCGGTTGGCCCTTTGGGCATTCATCTTGCTAAGGATGTGAAAGAGAGGATATGGAGACAAGAGTTTGTTGAAATATTTTCGCTCCTTCCTGTGGATCAAAGTTTTGATAGCAAGGAGGATTCTAAAAGTGAATCGGGTAAGAAGGAGGATGATGATAGGAAAAGAAAATTTAGGAAGATTCCTAAAACTTTGTCCAATTGGTCTAGGGCCTTTTGTATTTTAGCTAGTGTAATTGGGGAAAGGAACCCTGAATTGTGTTCTTCTCTATTTTGTTACCTAGATGAAATAGCAAGTGCTTGTCGTACGTATGGTGGTCTTGCTTGGTGGAAGTACGATGAACAGTTTCGTCAGCGTTTGGCGGTTCGGCCGGAAATGCTTTGGGACGATAGGGATATGGGTATTTGGTTGGAGCTTATGACTCCGCTAAGGTCTGGGCAGCCCTTTCGAGGTTTGGGAGGAGTGCCAAGTTCCTCCTCGTCAGCATCATCAGCTGTGGCCTTTAGAAAAGGCCTCTGCTTTCAGTTTAATGAAGGGGTGTGTAAATTTGGAACGGCTTGCAAATACAAGCACGAATGTTCCTTCTGTGGAGGAATTCACTCCAGCAGCAAGTGTTTCAAGAGGGCTAAAGCTGCAACAAAAGTCGATAGTGTCATTCAAGGCCAGGACTCCGGTGAAATTAAAAAAGATGGAGCCTTGGTTAAGATTGTACGGTAGGAGGAGGGGTATGGCTTCTGATGCTGAGATTTTGTTTAATGGTTTCAATGATGGCTTCTTTATACCTTTTGTCAAGGGTATTGAATCTGTTTTTGCTGGTAATCTTAAATCTGCGAGGGATTTTCCTGAGGTGGTTTTGCGTAAAATTCAGAAAGAGGTTTCTTTGGGCAGAATGGTTGGCCCATTTTGTGCTCCTCCATTTGATAATTTAAGGGTGTCACCCTTGGGTGTTGTTCCAAAGAAGGTTCCGAATGAATTTAGGCTTATTCACCATCTGTCCTTTCCAAAAGGTTTTTCTGTGAATGATGGTATTGAACCTGAGTTATCTATGGTAAGATACGCGTCCTTTGATAAAGCTTTGTCTTTGGTTAAGGAAGCTGGTTCTAACGCTTTGTTGGCTAAGGTGGATATTGAATCAGCGTTTAGGTTGCTGCCGGTGCATCCTGCGTGCCATCATTTATTGGGCTGTTTTGTGGATGGTTCCTATTTCGTGGATTTGTGTTTACCTATGGGTTGTTCCATTTCTTGTTCCTTGTTTGAAAAGTTTAGTTGCTTTTTGGAATGGGTGGTAAAACAGATTTCTGGGTTGTCATCAGTTATCCATTATTTGGACAACTTTTTGTTTGTGGGTCCGTCTGATCAAGATTCGTGTCAGGTGCTTATGGATTCCTTTTTGGAGATGGCAAGGGATTTTGGCATCCCTATTGCTTTTGACAAATCGGAAGGCCCCTCTTCTGTGATTAGCTTTTTGGGTATTTGCATTGATTCTGTTAGGATGGAATGCAGGCTTCCTGAGGACAAGGTGAAAGATTTATTAATTTCTGTTGATTCAGCTCTGAGGAGGAGGAAGCTTTCTTTGAGGGAAATTCAATCATTGGTTGGCAAGCTGAATTTTGCTTGCAAGATTATCCCAGTTGGCAGAATTTTTTGTAGGCGGTTGTCTTTGTCAACGGTTGGGGTTAAGATCCCTCATTTTAGGATCCGTTTGTCTGCTCAAGTTAAGGAGGATTTACGGGTTTGGAAGGCCTTTTTAAAGGACTTCAATGGGAAGTCATTGATTCAGTCTGCGGAAGTGTTGAATAGTGAATTGCATTTATTTACGGATGCATCTGGTGCGCATGGTTTCGGTGCCTTGTTTGGTAACAAATGGTGTTCAGGACATTGGCCCAGTGTCTGGGCGTCTACTGGCTTGACAAAAAACGTAGTTTTTCTGGAGTTATTCCCCTTAGTGGTTGCTTTGAAGATCTGGGGTGGAGAGTTTGAAAACAAAAACGTGGTTTTTCATTCTGATAATATGGGTGTGGTTTTTGCCATCAACCGTTTGTCTTCTAGTTCTAAACCGGTTATTGGTTTGATCAGAATGTTTGTTTTCGAATGCTTGAAACATAATGTGTATTTTAGAGCTATTCATGTGCCTGGAAAGGAGAATATAGGGGCTGATGCTCTTTCTCGTTTTCAGTGGCAGAGGTTTCGAGAGGCTGTTCCGGATGCAGACATGGTGGGTGCTACATGCCCGGAGGAAATGTGGTACCTGAATTTTCTAGAGTACTGAATATGGTGAGGGGAGCCTTAGCTCCTAGGACTTGGAAGGCGTATGTGGCTGTTTGGGTTCAGTGGCTTAATAAATTGGTGGAGCAGGATAGTCAGGTGAATGAGATATTTCTGCTTTTGGATTGGATTGAGACGTGGAGGGTGAAAAATTTCTCTAAGTCAATGATAAAGCGGTGTCGGCTTTATCTTTTTTGTTTAAAATTTTAGGCTGGGAGGATTTATCTAAGATATTTTGTATCCACATGGCGGTTAAAAGTTTGTTAAAGAATAAGGTCGTTTTAGATAAGAGACGTCCATTGGTTTTTTCAATTTTAGAAAGATTGGTTTTAGTTTTGCATAGAGTTTGTTTTTCTAATTTTGAAGTGTTGCTATTTAAAGTAGCTTTTGTATTAGCCTATTTTGGTGCTTTTAGAGTGTCTGAGTTGGTTTCTGCTAATCGTTGGAGTCATGGTGGTTTTGAGGTAGATGATGTTGTTTTGAATTCTGAAGAGGTTTTGTTATGGTTGAAGAAGTCAAAGACTGATCAAGAAGGTAAAGGTTGTTGGGTTAGATTGAAACGAATTGGAGGGGTGTGCTGCCCAGTTACGGCAGTTCGAGAATTTTTGCAGTTTAGGAGTTGTTTAAAGGTTAGAACTTTTTTAATCCACGAGGATGGAACATGCTTATCTCGTTTTCAATTTGAAGCAGTGTTGAAGAAAGGTTTAGCGATGATTGGAGTGGACAGTACGGAATTTGGATGCCATTCGTTTTGGATTGGGGCGGCTACGGCAGCAAGCTCTTTAGGTTTGAATGAAGGTGTGGTGAAGAGGATTGGAAGGTGGAAGTCTGGTTGTTTCAGATTATATGTTAGGCCAGAATTAGTGTATTAGTCTTTTTGTTTCAGCAGGTCCTCCGCATTGTTGGATCGTTGGTCACTCCTATATTTACTGGGCGAGAAAAGCAGCTTCATGTAAAGAGGCGGGTTCCCAACTTTGTTGTTCATTTGAGAATGTATTCATAAAATGGTTTGGTATTAGGGGTTTGAGGTGGGATCAATTGATCGGGCATGTTATTAGTTGGGCTAGACTTTTTCACCCTCCTGATATTCTAGTCATTCATGCGGGGGGCAACGACCTTGGTTTTATGTCTCAAAAAAGGTTAATAGATCTGATTAAGTGGGACATCATTAGATTAAGGGAGCTATTTCCTCGAATCATGATTGTTTGGTCTGATATAGAATGCAGGATTAGCTGGAGGTCTGCATGGGATTCTCGGAAATTGGACTGCTCTAGAAAGAAAGTTAACAGGACGATTTCTAGTTTTGTGGCAAAATTGGGTGGTTGTGCAATACGACATGTTGAATTCGAAGGTGAAACGGGAAGATGTTTCTTTTTAAATGATGGGGTTCACCTTAACGAGATTGGTCTTCATTTGTTTAATTTTAATTTAAGCGAAGGTGTGAAAAAGGCCTTAGCCCTGTGGGTTGGTGCACGATTGTAATTCGTGCAATGGCGGGGTGCTAGCCTAAAAAGTGGTATATTATTGTGGGTACCTCCTCAGATATGGGGAGAGATTTATGTGGGGGCGTGCCTGGCTGAGAGTCTTTTTTGTTTAGGGCAAGCACCTTTAAATGAAGTTTGTGTATTTTAATAAAGTTTTTTCTTCATTTATTTTAATAAATGCGGGCTGCGGCCTTTTTCACCCATACTTTGTGTCAGTGTTTTATTTATTTATTGAGTTATTTAGGTAAAAATGCCTAGATGTGTGGTCAATGAAGCCCCGTCGAGCGCCTGTGAGAGGAGGGGCCAGTGACCTCACTCGAGGCGTAGAGGGGCGTGTCTGCGTGAGCCGTTGCTCACTTTTCCTGTCATCGTCGAACGAAGAGGACCTGGTAAAGAAGCGTCCCTCCCTCCCTCCCCTTTGGTTTTGGTAAGTGGTTGTCGCAGCTGTTGCGGGGTGCTAGCCTAAAAAGTGGTATATTATTGTGGGTACCTCCTCAGATATGGGGAGAGATTTATGTGGGGGCGTGCCTGGCTGAGAGCCAGTGGAAGGCACGTCTTTTTTGTTTAGGGCAAGCACCTTTAAATGAAGTTTGGTTATTTTAATAAAGTTTTTTCTTCATTTATTTTAATAAATGCGGGCTGCGGCCTTTTTCACCCATACTTTGTGTCAGTGTTTTATTTATTTATTGAGTTATTTAGGTAAAAATGCCTAGATGTGTGGTCAAGAGTCTTTCAAAGAAAGTCCAAACGTTTTTTTCCAGGTAGCGGATCCTTTGTTGTTGCTACCGCTGTGACGTAGGGTATTGTGACGTGACGTGAGTGCAGCTCAATGATGAAGGGATCTCTGGTCACTCCTTCGCTTGAAGATCTAAAACGGAAAAAAGAAAGCAAGAGCGCACCCACACTCTAAGAGTAAAAGTTTATACACAATTTATTTAGCGCAATGTAGGTAGAATAAAACGTACAGGATTTAAAAACAAGTAATGCAAATAGTGAAATTGTCACCGTATTAGGCTTCCCCACACTTCAGTATAATAACATGGCAACCGGATTTGCAGACAACTTTTAACATATGTTGTGATGGATCCTTTAGCCTGTCAAATAGTTAGTTAGACTTCGGCTTAATAGTGATTGCTGCGGCAGCCGGTCCAGATGTCCACGGCTTGTAAAAGGGGGAAAAAAAGCCTCTGATGCCTAAAGGCATTTCCTCTGGTCTCCACCAGACTTTTTCAAGAGGTAATGTCACATTACCTCTTGAAAAAGTCTGGTGGAGACCAGAGGAAACACGTTGAGGCATCAGAGGCTTTTTTTCCCCCCTTTAGAAAGCCGTGGACATCTGGACCGGCTGCCGCAGCAATCACTATTAAACCGAAGTCTAACTATTTGACAGTCTAAAGGATCCATCACAACATATGTTAAAAGTTGTCTGCAAATCCGGTTGCCATGTTATTATACTGAAGTGTAGGGAAGCCTAATACGGTGACAATTTCACTATTTGCATTACTTGTTTTTAAATCCTGTACGTTTTATTCTACCTACATTGCGCTAAATAAAATGTGTATAAACTTTTACTCTTAGAGTGTGGGTGCGCTTTTGTTTTCTTTTTTCCGTTTTAAATCATCTCATCATGTGTACGTGTTCGTATGCCCAAACCCACCCATTGTCTTGGTAACCATTGTCCATAACTAGGGACCAATCACGGAAGGAAATTGGAAAGCAAGGGATCAAAACCACAAATGAGTTAAATCAAGCAGTCAAATATATATATAAATATGCTTCACCACCTAGAGAATAGAGGTCTCGATGTCTTTATCACTGTATGTGTGCAGCGCAGAATGAAGGGCAGGACTAGATGACCTATACACACCCCGACACGCCATTGGGCTATGATCCTGATGTGGGTGTAAACATTGTGTATGTAAACACCACTTAATGCGATCGTATGAAAGCTTATCTATATTCAAACAGCCGATGCCCGCAAAACAGCTGAGTATAGAACTACAGTCATCAAGAGAGACAGCTGTCACAGAACACTAGGTCCTCAGGGGTTCAAAAACAAATTAGCAGGGCACTAGAACAAAATAAAAAGTAACAAACATATCTTTTTCTGATCATACAAAAAGTAAAAACAAACAAAAACATACCCTTAGCCACATCGAATATAGATCAGACAAGCTATTAAAGTATAACAAACTCAAAAATAAAAATAGAATAAAACTGTATCTACTAGATACTCACAGTATCTCAAAAGAACACCCTACTGGGCGTAGTAAGAAATGAACACCACCAATGAACCACGCTCATGATGGTAATCAACAAAGACCCGCATGTTTATAGCCTCTTCATTCCACGCCTACTTAAGTCATGATAATTCAAATACACCATAATGTGTTAGATATAATCCATCAAAGATATATAAGAAAAGAAAGCTTCGCTTAAATATCACGTCAACTAGAGATTTTAACTCATCTATCCCAAAACACAATCACCCATAACCAATGGGATCCATATAAACCACTATAGAGGTAACCAACCCCCAAAATGGAGCAAATGAACTACAAACAACCAATTATATAAATCCCAATGAGTGTATAGAAAAATGAACATACAAATAAATATAAAGGTATATATATATACAGGGAGTGCAGAATTATTAGGCAAGTTGTATTTTTGAGGATTAATTTTATTATTGAACAACAACCATGTTCTCAATGAACCCAAAAAACTCATTAATATCAAAGCTGAATAGTTTTGGAAGTAGTTTTTAGTTTGTTTTTAGTTATAGCTATTTTAGGGGGATATCTGTGTGTGCAGGTGACTATTACTGTGCATAATTATTAGGCAACTTAACAAAAAACAAATATATACCCATTTCAATTATTTATTTTTACCAGTGAAACCAATATAACATCTCAACATTCACAAATATACATTTCTGACATTCAAAAACAAAACAAAAACAAATCAGTGACCAATATAGCCACCTTTCTTTGCAAGGACACTCAAAAGCCTGCCATCCATGGATTCTGTCAGTGTTTTGATCTGTTCACCATCAACATTGCGTGCAGCAGCAACCACAGCCTCCCAGACACTGTTCAGAGAGGTGTACTGTTTTCCCTCCTTGTAAATCTCACATTTGATGATGGACCACAGGTTCTCAATGGGGTTCAGATCAGGTGAACAAGGAGGCCATGTCATTAGATTTTCTTCTTTTATACCCTTTCTTGCCAGCCACGCTGTGGAGTACTTGGACGCGTGTGATGGAGCATTGTCCTGCATGAAAATCATGTTTTTCTTGAAGGATGCAGACTTCTTCCTGTACCACTGCTTGAAGAAGGTGTCTTCCAGAAACTGGCAGTAGGACTGGGAGTTGAGCTTGACTCCATCCTCAACCCGAAAAGGCCCCACAAGTTCATATTTGATGATACCAGCCCAAACCAGTACTCCACCTCCACCTTGCTGGCGTCTGAGTCGGACTGGAGCTCTCTGCCCTTTACCAATCCAGCCACGGGCCCATCCATCTGGCCCATCAAGACTCACTCTCATTTCATCAGTCCATAAAACCTTAGAATAATCAGTCTTGAGATATTTCTTGGCCCAGTCTTGACGTTTTAGCTTGTGTGTCTTGTTCAGTGGTGGTCGTCTTTCAGCCTTTCTTACCTTGGCCATGTCTCTGAGTATTGCACACCTTGTGCTTTTGGGCACTCCAGTGATGTTGCAGCTCTGAAATATGGCCAAACTAGTGGCAAGTGGCATCTTGGCAGCTGCACGCTTGACTTTTCTCAGTTCATGGGCAGTTATTTTGCGCCTTGGTTTTTCCACACGCTTCTTGCGACCCTGTTGACTATTTTGAATGAAACGCTTGATTGTTCGATGATCACGCTTCAGAAGCTTTGCAATTTTAAGAGTGCTGCATCGCTCTGCAAGATATCTCACTATTTTTGACTTTTCTGAGCCTGTCAAGTCCTTCTTTTGACCCATTTTACCAAAGGAAAGGAAGTTGCCTAATAATTATGCACACCTGATATAGGGTGTTGATGTCATTAGACCACACCCCTTCACATCACCTAATATGCTTAATTGGTAGTAGGCTTTCGAGCCTATACAGCTTGGAGTAAGACAACATGCATAAAGAGGATGATGTGGTCAAAATACTCATTTGCCTAATAATTCTGCACTCCCTGTATATATAGATAGATAGATATAGATATATATATATATATATATATATATATATATATATATATATATATATATATATATATATATATAAATATAGAGAGCTCCATTCCCAAAAACATACAAAAAAGGAAAAACAAGGTTAGACACTGATCTCACTCTGAGAACTCGCTCAGGCAACAGGGTGAAAATAAGTGAAGAAATGTATAACACTTCTAATCCACATAATCTAGAATCATTAAAATTAATATTTAAAACAAAAGTCACTATTTTCGGTCAGTAAGAGCAGGAAAAACACATACTATCCAAAAAGGATTTTCAACAATATTACATTCATATTCCATGTTAACAGGACATAATAGCATCATGAAAAAATAAAGTAAAACAAAAGATAGACAAAATAAAGCAAAAAGATAGACAAATAACAAACGAAAAACTTAGAAGAAAGCAAAAGAGAATAAAACAAGAAAGGAAGAAAAACAAAGAAAAAGAAAAACAGAGGTATCATATGGCGAAAATATGGAGCACAGGTAGGCCCTGAGAGAACAAGAGGGACGCCCCTCTCGAGTTGCAACATCATGTATATAAATGGATCAAGGACTCCCAAAAATTCAGGATAGCAAGTGTAATAAATAACACTGCCAACCAGTGTGTACATTGAGACCCCTGGGGTGTAAAGTTCCAGGTTCATAGATACATCTTGATTCCTTCTGTAGGAGTAACTTTGCTCGATTTCCCCCTCTTCTCTGGATCGGAATGTGATCAAACAATCTGAATCTGAGGTCATTGACCGAGTGTCCAGCCTCCAGAAAATGACGGGTCACAGGTTGGTCCGATTTGCCCTTAGAGATGGCTGTCCATATGCTGGATCGATGATTTGCTGGATCGATGATTGTCCATTCTCGTCCTGGTGTCATCAATGGTCTTTCCTATGTAGTACTTGCCACACGAGCAATCAAGAAGATAGATGACAAATTTGGTCGTTCATGTAAGAAAAAATCTGATCTCATACTTCTTCCTCTTGTCTGGATGATGGAAATGTGTGCCTGTAAGCATTCCATTACAGGTCACACAGCTGGCACATCAATGGCACCCTTTCCTCTTGATTTTCAACCAGGTACCGGGACTAGCTTCCATGTTGACATCTGTCTTTACGAGAAGATCCTTGAGACATCGGCCACGTCTATAACCAATTCTAGGAGCCTTCCAGCCTACAAAAGGAAAAGTATGGTCCGCCTCAACCAATTTCCATTCTTCCTTAACTGCTTGTGTAACAGATATTACCTCAGGTGTATACATGGTCACAAATGTTAGCTGATTAGTAGTATCAATAGTGTCATCCTTAGGTTCCATAGTCGGATAAAGTGCTCTGTCCTGCATCTCTGATAGTGTCTTCTTGCTATATCCCCTTTGTCTGAATCTCTGGGTCATGTCGTGTAGTTGTTGATGGCAAATATTAATATCCGTATTATTCCTAATAACCCTCTGGTACTGTGCCTTCGGAATATTTTTGATCAAATTGGTTGGTGACAGCTATGTGCATGTAATAGCGAATTGTGATCCGTATCTTTACGGTATAAGGTTGTCCCCAGTCCCTCTTCTGTCTTGAAAACTCTAACATCCAAGTAGTCTACTGTTTCAGTGTTCACCGTATATGTGAATCTAATGGTGCTGTCCAGCTAGTTAAGATCATCAATCCACCTGAGTAGATTCTCCTTACCATCTCCCCACACCAAAAACAAGTCGTCAATGTATCTGCAAAAGAACTTGATCTGTGTTGTCTCAAAGATCTTCATCATAGTGGTCTCATATTGCACCATATACAAATTAGCCAAGGATGGGGCCACATTCGACCCCATCACGGTTCCTGACACCTGTAAGTAAAAGGTCTTGTCAAAAAGGAAATAGTTCTCTGTTAGGTAGATTGTGAGTAGCGATATTAACACCTCTTCAGATGGTCCAATGTATACTGCTTGGCAGAGGGCCTGGGCTACAGCCGATATGCTGCTGGTGTGAGGAATGACCGTGTATAGGCTTGATACATCAAGGGTCACAAGCAAATCAGCTATCTCAATGTTTTCCAAAGTGATCGGAGAGATGAAATCAGACGAATCCTGTATGTAGGATCTCATGTTTCTCACCAGGGGTTGTAGATAGAAGTCCACAAACTGAGCCAAAAGTTGTAGCAACGACCCCCTAGCTGAAACTATAGGTCTTCCAGGGGGTGATTCTGCATTTTGTGAATTTTCGGGAGGGAGTAGTGGAAGCAGTGGGAAGTCTCGTTTGAGAAAATTGTAATCCTGTTGCGTGATCAACCCTTTCTCTTGCCACTCTAATAGCAGTCCATCCACCTTCCTTTTCAGGCGGAGGGTAGGATCACATTGTAGAGGTAAGTATGTCTTCTCATCAGACAATTGTCTCAGGATCTCAGATTTATAGTCCATCATGTCCATGAGGACCACAGCCCCTCCCTTATCTGCAGGGCAGATCACAATAGTGGTATCTTCTTTTAGATTCTTTAAGGCATCTCTCTCCTCTCTGGATAAATTATCCCTATATGTCCTATTAGGTCTTTCCTTGATTCAAAAGGCTCTCTTCATTCTTGGTCAATATGCGTGAGCTGATGTTGTAAACCGAGCTAGTTAGCTCCTCTGATAAGGGGGGCGGCGGGCCATGCCCCCCCTCCTCGTGTGTGGACTGTGCCCCGGCCTAAAAAATATACCGATGATGGATGCGTGGCTAGGGGTGGTAATGATGATACTCTCTCATTATGTGAATCCCACTGGCCTCTATTGCCTCTGGATCTTGTGGTCATCCCACAAGGTGTTGAATCCTCATTTCTACCGGAAATGTCAGTATCTGAGCTGTCGCCAGAACTGGTATCCACTGTGGCTATGGATTTTTCGGTATATCTCCTATCACGTCTGGGTCTAAATGACCTCCTTTAATCCGGTGTCATCATCCATCTAAAGATGGATTTATATGTGTAGTCCTTGGATACAGTTTGCAATTTACGATATTTGAACGCAACCAGTTCTTGTTTGTAGGTCTTCGCATGTAGGGATAGTTTGGATAACCAGTCAGTGCCTGAATCTGATTCCAATATCCCCAGCCTCTCTTGTTGAAAGACCTGTATTTCAACTTTGACCTCTCTCAAGAATCGTTCCACCTCTCTAATGACTAGCAACATTAAATCAAAAGAGCACTTATTCAATATTTTGCACCAATTGATGCAAAAATCATTGTTAGAATGTCCGATGGTGGGTATGTTCCTTACTCTGAAGTCCCTGGGTATCATCCTCTTTTTGTGATAGTCCGAGAGGTATGTCCCATGGAGGTTCAGATCAATTTTGCGTTGCTTTAATTTCGTTAGTGTGTTGTATAAGGCTTGTTGGGATTCCTCTATTTGTTGCTCCTCTACGCTACTCTACCCAAAACGGATGTGCTCAGCATCCTCATCCGTAAATGTAAAAATGTCCTCATATTTGTCTTCAATACTGAATCCACTAGGGTTCACATGGGCTTCAGTTTCAATAATGTTAATAACTGACATATTGACCTTCTTCAAGGAGTGAAAATAATGAAGAGAAAGGGGAAGTAATTCAGGTTAATAACAACCCTTTTGTGGGTGCACTGCACAAAAATCAAAGTATAAAAGCCACTGGTGTGTATGCACTCTCACTATCCTTAGACAACTGCTAGGGTGCTGCATGGTAAATATAAAGTTCTTGAAAAAAAGCACTCACTGGTCTAACGACATCTGTGACAACAAGAAAAAACTTTAATTCAAGTGTGACGTTTTGGGATAGAAACAGTCCTTTCCTCTGACAAACAAACTGTGCAAACATAAGGCCTTTTAACAGGCACCTAGAAAACCTCCCCTAAGAGAACAGCCAATCAAGACCATACATACAACACACCCCCTTATATAGCCAATGTGAATATCCAAATATGTGATTGGTTGTTTGTAGTTCATTTGCTCCATTTTGGGAGTTGGTTACCTCTATAGTGGTTTATATGGATCCCATTGGTTATGGGTGAGTGTGTTTTGGGATAGATGAGTTAAAATATCTAGTTGATGTGATATTTAAGTGAAGCTTTCTTTTCTTATATATCTTTGATGGATTATATCTAACACATTATGGTGTATTTGAATCATCATGACTTAAGTAGGCGTGCAATGAAGAGGCTATAAACATGGGGGTCTTTGTTGATTACCATCATGAGCGTGGTTCATTGGTGGTGTTCATTTCTTACTACGCCCAGTAAGGTATTCTTTTGAGATATTGTGAGTATCTAGTTGATACAGTTTTATTCTATTTTTTATTTTTGAGTTTGTTATACTTTAATAGCTTGTCTGATCTATATTCGATGGGGCTAAGGGTATGCGTTTGTTCGTTTTTACTTTTTGTATGATCAGAAAAATTCTGAAAAATGTTGATTGTTAATGCGGAGTCCTCAGCATCATGTTGATGTGCCCGTGTGTTTTAATGATGTGGATGTGCCCAGTTCCTATGGGAGTGCTTCCACTCATGGGGTTATATTTTGATGTTTTGATGTACGATATGTTTGTTACTTTTTATTTTGTTCTAGTGCCCTGCTAATTTGTTTTTGAACCCCTGAGGACATAGTGTTCTGTGACAACTGTCTCTCTTGATGGCTGTAGTTCTATACTCAGCTGTTTTGCGGGTATCGGCTGTTTGAATATAGATATACTTTCATACGATCGCATTAAGTGGTGTTTACATACACAATGTTTACACCCACATCAGGATCACAGCCCAATGGCATGCCAGGGTGTGTATAGGTCATCTAGTCCCACCCTTCATTCTGCGCTGCACACATACGGTGCTAAAGACATTGAGACCTCTATGGTGAAGCATAGCGCTTCATTGTCACCTTGGGCTATATCTTTGTTATTTGACTGCTTGATTTAACTCATTCGTGGCTTTGATCCCTTGCTTTCCAATTTCCTTCTGTGATGTGTCCCTAGTTATGGACCTTGGTTACTAAGACAATGGGTGGGTTTGGGCATACGAACACGTACACATGATGAGATGATTGGTTGACTCTACTTGCCTTTAGATGATTAGTTGCAAAACGGGATTCATTCTTTATTTGTGTTTTTGTTATGATAAATGCGTATGTAGGGTTCTGTTTGTTTCGTGTACATAGTTTGACACTGATCGCTCCACTGGGAATATCGCTGTGGTATCAATTATATATTAATATCAATATTTATTTATAGATCTGTTTAAATCACATTTGACACAGTTAATTTATGTCACTCACATATTCTGATATTCACAATGGCTATCTAAGGGGGTGTGTTGTATGAACGGCCTTGATTGGCTGTTCTCTTAGGGGAGGTTTTCTAGGTGCCTGTTAAAAGGCCTTATGTTTGCACAGTTTGTTTGTCAGAGGAAGGGACTGTTTCTGTACCGAAACATCACACTTGAATTAAAGTTTTTTCTTGTTGTCACAGATGTCGCCAGACCAGTGAGTGCTTTTTTTCAAGAACTTTATATTACCCATACAGCACCCTGGTTGTTGTCTAAGGATAGTGAGAGTGCATACACACCAGTCGCTTATATATATATATATATATATATATATATATATATATATATATATATATATATATATATATATATATATATATATATATATATATATATATATATATATATATATATATATATACATACAATTTAATAAAAGCAACCAGGTTGGTCTTTTCCTCTATCTCTGTTGTATTGTCTGTTATTTGAATGGGTTTAAGGGGGTAATAAAAGTTCTTATGGTTATATGTCAGATGTTTCATATGGGAATCCCGGACTAGGCTATTTAGTCCATATGTTTATGCAATCCTGGCATGGATTGCTAGTTTAGTATAAAGCAAAACAATTTGTTTCTCAGTAATAAATTTACTAATTGAGGAACCAAGAGATTCAGACAAGGAATAATTTATCTAACGCAGTAGATCATTGTGAAATATTACTTTAGTGGCATTGTGTCCTTACATTTTAAAAGGCTGCCCTGTCATAAATGCAATAACTATTAGACTGACATGACAGTGTCTTGAATACTAATGCATGTATCCAGAGTTAGGATTCATTTAACAGTGGTCCACTTTAGAAGATAAAGAAATGTAATTATTGTTCCCTTATTGCTGTTTTCCCAAATACCAAGTCTAGCAAAAGGCATTTCACTTATTTACATTTCACTACAGCTGCAGCTTGGTAGATTTATTTCAAGTGCAGTTTGGATTATTAAAGGGACGTGAAAGTCAAAATTAAACGTTTATAGTTATGATGGGGCATACAAATTTAAATGACTTTTCAAATGACTTCAATTATTAAATTTAATTTGGTCTATTGTTATCATTTGTTTAAGAACATACCTAGATAGGCTCAGGAGATCACCAGATATGTTTAGCTAGCTCCCAGCAGTGCATTGAGCTCTGAAACTGACATTAACTATGGGCTAGATTACAAGTAGAGCGCTAAATTATCGCCACTCCGCAAACAAATGCATGATAAAAAGACAATGAAATAGCACTTAGGGCCCGATGTTTAAAACATGAAAAGGGACGTGGCCGAGCACTGCGGGCGAGCCGTAATCTCTCTCCTATAGAAGTCAAAGGAGGCGTCATATCACCCAGCATTGCCGATTTACAAAACTACAAAGTGTCACAAAACACATAAAAAAAACATTATCAAGTATAGTTACACTCATAATAACATTATCGGATTGAACTTGATTCTGATTGGCTGATTCCATCAGCCAATCAGAATATTCCTACCTTAATTCCGATTGGCTGATAGAATCCTATCAGCCAATCGGAATTCGAGGGACGCCATCTTGGATGACGTCATTTAAAGGAACCGTCATTCGTCGTTCAGTCGTCGGCCAGGATGGATGTTCCGCGGTGGAGGTCTTCAGGATGCTGCTGCTTCGCTCCGGATGGATGCCGCTTGGATGAAGACTTCAATCGGATGGAAGACCTCTTCTGCCCCGCTTGGATGAAGACTTCAGCCGGATCATGGACCTCTTCAGCCCCCCGCTTGGGCTTGGATCAGGACATCGGAGGAGCTCTTCTGGACGGATCGGTGTGATACCCGGTGAGGTGAAGACAAGGTAGGATGATCTTCAGGGGCTTAGTGTTAGGTTTATTTAAGGGGGGTTTGGGTTAGATTAGGGGTATGTGGGTGGTGGGTTGTAATGTTGGGGGGCTTGGGTATTGTATGTTTTTTTTTACAGGCAAAAGAGCTGTATTTCTTGGGGCATGCCCGCAAAGGGCCCTGTTCAGGGCTGGTAAGGTAAAAGAGCTTTGAACTTTAGTAATTTAGAATAGGGTAGGGCATTTTTTTATTTTGGGGGGCTTTGTTATTTTATTAGGGGGCTTAGAGTAGGTGTAATTAGTTTAAAATTGTTGTAATATTTTTCTTATGTTTGTAAATATTTTTTTATTTTTTGTAACTTAGTTCTTTTTTATTTTTTGTACTTTAGCTAGTTTATTTAATTGTATTTATTTGTAGCAATTGTATTTAATTAATTTATTGATAGTGTAGTGTTAGGTTAATTGTAGGTAATTGCAGGTAGTTTATTTAATTAATTTATTGATAGTCTAGTGTTAGGTTTATTTGTAACTTAGGTTAGGATTTCTTTTACAGGTAAATTTGTAATTATTTTAACTATTTTAGCTATTAAATAGTTCTTAACTATTTAATAGCTATTGTACCTGGCTAAAATAAATACAAAGTTACCTGTAAAATTAATATAAATCCTAAAATAGCTATAATATAATTATAATTTATATTGTAGCTATATTAGGATTTATTTTACAGGTAAGTATTTAGCTTTAAATAGGAATAATTTATTTAATAAGAGTTAATTAATTTCGTTAGATTTAAATTATATTTAACTTAGGGGGGTGTTAGTATTAGGGTTAGACTTAGCTTTAGGGGTTAATACATATATTAGAATAGCGGTGAGCTCCAGTCGGCAGATTAGGGGTTAATAATTGAAGTTAGGTGTCGGCGATGTTAGGGAGGGCAGATTAGGGGTTATTACTATTTATGATAGGGTTAGTGAGGCGGATTAGGGGTTAATAACTTTATTATAGTAGCGCTCAGGTCCGCTCGGCAGATTAGGGGTTAATAAGTGTAGGCAGGTGGAGGCGACGTTGTGGGTGGCAGATTAGGGGTTAATAAATATAATATAGGGGTCGGCAATGTTAGGGCAGCAGATTAGGGGTACATAGGGATAATGTAAGTAGCGGCGGTTTACGGAGCGGCAGATTAGGGGTTAATAATAATATGCAGGGGTCAGCGATAGCGGGGGCGGCAGATTAGGGGTTAATAAGTGTAAGGTTAGGGGTACATGTTAGAGTGTTAAGTGCAGACGTAGGAAGGGTTACCGCATAGCAAACAATGGGGCTGCGTTAGGAGCTGAACGCGGCTTTTTTGCAGGTGTTTGGGTTTTTTTCAGCTCAAACAGCCCCATTGTTTCCTATGGGGGAATCATGCACGAGCACGTTTTTGAGGCTGGCCGCGTCCGTAAGCAACTCTGGTATCGAGAGTTGAAGCTGCATTAAAAATGCTCTACGCTCCTTTTTTGGAGCCTAACGCAGCCTTTATGTGGACTCTCAATACCAGAGTTATTTTTATGGTGCGGCCAGAAAAAAGCCGGCGTTAGTTTTTCAGGTCGTTACCGACAAAACTCCAAATCTAGCCGTAAATTCGGCTTTTTAAGCTTGTCGGGTTAGCATGCGACCAAAAACTATTTACTTTCAACTCATAATACAAGCGTAACCCAATGCTAGACGAACCCTGACGAAGTGCTGTAACGGCATGAAACATGTTGGATATTTGATTTGTGCTGTTAGCGGTTCTGCTGGCTGTGATATAGTTACTTTATTGACCTCCTGTAAAGTCGTTTTATTGTATACTAATAAAAGTTACTTTTTATCTTCAAATTCCGGTCCATTGGCAGCTGGATTCTTTCACTACGGTGAATTTTGCATGTTGTCTAATTAAGTAGGTGTCTGGTTGAGGGCTGCAACCGCATCCAGCTGATTTCAACACTCCCAGCAAAAATTTGCAGCACATGGCCCCCCATGACTCACATTGTGGCACCTGCTCCATATCATTGAGGAGACATCCCTAACGATAGACACAGGGGAAGGCAAAGCCTGCTTACGAAGGAGGACCTGGTGAGTAAGCGTTGTCATTCAAATCTGCATCTGGTATAAAACTACTCAACATTTACGATTGATACATGTCAAGACAGTGTTACACAATAATGGTAGTGATATTACAATAAGACTATCTCAGAATATATAGTGACAGAGGATTACTGTGACACATATTCTATACGGATTACTTCACATCCAGCACCTGTCAGCCATTTCTTAATGAGATTTTGTCCATTATAAATTGATAAATTATAAAGATGCTCTAAGTGTAACCCTTTGACTTTCCATTTACATGGATCTTAAGCCATACAGGGATAACACATCAGACTAACTTTTGTACCAAGGTATTACACAGTGGTAAACAGTGTTCCAAGTTTTTTGGAATGCGTTGCAGTCATCAGATTTGAAATTTGTGTAAAACATCAAATGATATGTTATTACGTGTTTGCAATATAGTACAGAGTGAATTGAATTTACAAGAATAATGAAATTATTTTCTATTAGATGATAAGAATTAAAAACAAAATACTTTCTTGCTATTGGCTGCTTAAAATCAGCCAATAGAGATTGGCTGATTAAAGATCAGCCAATAGGGATAAAGGGATTCCTCGCATCCTGAAATTCAGTGTGGTGCGGCAATGCATGAAGAGGAGGGCTCTAGGAAGAGAGCTGAAGACTGAAGATAGAAGACACATAGCGGAGGTGGCGGAAGAGGCTGCTGAAGACAGCCTCTGCGAAGATGGGCCCCGGCGCCTGGACCCGGGATAAAGAGGGCCCAGCGTTGGATCAAGAGGAGCTGGATTTTCGCATGGTGAGTTTAAATTTCGGGTTTACTTAGGGATTTTTTGGGGTGGGTTTTTTATTTTAAAGAATAGGATTTTTTATTTAAATTTTTAGGATATGTTTGATGTTAGACTTTGTTATTTTGCAATGCCCTACAAAAGTTTTTTTCTTGTTTTAGGTAGGTTAATGTTAGGTATAATGGTGAGTTTTTTTTATTTTGAATACCATCTTTTTTTATTTTATGTAAAGTAGATTATTTTTATTTTACTGTAATTTTCTCTAATTTAGTAGTTTTAGTTTGGAGGGGTTTTAGGTGTTAGGTAGAGAAGGATTAGTTTGCGTTGGAGGTTATGGTGGTTTAGGGGTTAATAGTGTAGCATACTTGTGGTGGGTTAGTGGTGGTTTAGAGGTTAATAATGTATGGTACTTGTGGTGGGTATGTGCTGGTTTAGGGGTTAATAGATTAGATGGGTACTTGCAGTGGGTATGTGACGGTATAGGGGTTGACAGTATAGATACTTGCGGTGGGTATGTAGCGGTTGCGAGGTTAATAGACTAGACAGGCACCTGCAGTGGGTATGTGGTAGTTGATATATTTATTATTGTAGTGTTTATGATCCTGGGGTACTTTTGCTTTAGGGGTACTTAAGATTAGTGGTTAGGCAGGCAGTTATATGTCAAGGGATCATTTACTATACGTCGTCAATATGGGTGGCGATGCTGGTTGTTATCTATTGCCAGCATTGCCGACCAATGGCATGTATAGTAAACACCACTCTGCGATGCTGCCTGTTAGCATCTATGTCTGGATCTTAGAATATATTGCTACCTCGTAGCACTTTCGATCATCTGGGCCTTAGTCTGAACTTCAAATGACTAGTAGATTTTTTTTCTGAAAATTTATCTTATGTCCATTTCCACTTCTCCTGTATCATGTGACAGCCATCAGTCAATCATAAATGCATATACGTATATTCTGTGAATTCTTGCACATGCTCAGTAGGAAATAGTGACTCCAAATGTGTAAACTCCATCTACTTCTTCCCAGAGCCCCCGCCGCGCTAATAGGACGCTTAAAGACTTAAAGGGACAGTCTAGGCCAAAATACTAATAATACTAATAACTTTCATGATTCAGATAGAGCATGTAATTTTAAACACTTTTCCAATTTACTTTTATCACCAATTTTGCTTTGTTCACTTGGTATTCTTAGTTGAAAGCTTAACCTAGGAGGTTCATATGCTAATTTCTTAGACCTTGAAGCCCACCTCTTTCAGATTGCATTTTAACAGTTTTTCACCACTAGAGGGTGTTAGTTCACATATTTCATATAGATAACACTTTGCTCGTGCACGTGAAGTAATCTGGGAGCAGGCACTGATTGGCTAGACTGCAAGTCTGTCAAAAGAACTGAAAAAAGGGGCAGTTTGCAGAGTCTTAGATACAAGACAGAGGTTAAAAGTATATTATTATAACTGTGTTGGTTATGCAAAACTGGGGAATGGGTAATAAAGGGATTATCTATCTTTTAAAACAATAAAAATTCTGGTGTAGACTGTCCCTTTAAGACATAGGGGTATATTTATCAAAGCGTCAACAGAAAATACAGAAAATATGCTTGAATCCCGCATCATATTTATCATGAGATTGATCTGTCGTAGTTATCAAAGCGTCAAGATTGTCAAATGTTGAAATTTGTGAAGTAATATACGCTCCCACGATCTCAATCCGACACAGATCGATGCTTGCGTTATTACAGATGCTTCTAATTCAGATTTGACTCTATTTGACCCTTTTCCAAATTTATCAAACATTTAACAGGTACGCTTGCGTCTATTCCGACGCAGCGTACCTAGCTTTTAATCCGCCACCCTTGAGGTCGCAGATGCCATAGAACTCAATGGGAGTCTGAAAACACAGAAAGCTTATGTTCAATGCTGCAAGAGAATAAAGAATATTAGATAATAAAAGTAAATTAGAAACTCTATTAAATTGTATACCTTTTCTAAATCAAACAATATTATTGCTCCACATTTGGTGCAGTAGCGGATATAGGGATAAAAATGAAAAATACATTACTACTTATGAATTATGTTACAAATGTGTCTCTCATTACAAAGTAAGGGGACAATATTATTTCTCCAAATTTGTTGAAAAGTTTTGCCCCAAACTTGTTGCAATAATAGATATAGAGATAAAAATGAAATAAATATACAGCATAATATAGCTAACTTCTTTTTTATTTTTTGTGAAAAATCTATGTGCACCATGTTTAAGCCATGTAATACAAGCCCCACTCTCCACTTCACACCAATTTTGACGCAACACTTTTCGCACCAATTATGACGCAAACTCCTAAACAACCCACACACTAGTGAATTTTCAACCACTTTTGATTGGAATATGCATAATCACATTATTTATGAAATCAGCCAATCTGATTCAAATATACATTTTAAACTATCACTAATCAAATTGCTCAATACTTGGGTCATTGATCACTCATCAGAACGTGTAAGTGCCATTTGTTTACATTGCGTATTATACTTTGAAAGTATGTATATGTGAAAATAGTATTAAAATTAAGCATTGATGCTGACATTAGGACACACAGTGTAATATTTTAGGCAATGATTTTAAAATTTGAATTGATGTTTGATTCAACATAATCTAAAGGTGATAGCTCAAAGGGATAGCCCACATAACATTAAACTGTCATGATTCAGATACAGCAGACATTAAAATCACCTCTTTACTGTCATGCTATTTTCAGTGTATTTCTTCCTTCTCTTGAATTTCTTTTTCAGTAATAAATGTTATCTTATATTACATGCTATATTCACCATTATTCATGCTCAGAATAATAATAAATTTACACTACATACATAATATATAGTGGTATAAATAAACACAGACAACATTGAAAAAAGGAATTTAGGGACATGTAAATATGTTAGCAAAAGATTTCTGACATAACACACACACATATATATATACAGTGGATATAAAAAGTCTACAATATATATATATATATATATATATATATATATATATATATATATATATATAGTATATACATATATAAGTATGTGCAAAGTTATATGTACAAATTCTAGCATTAAGAATCATTTATAAAAAAAACATGATATAAGCATATCATGACTTCTAGAAATACAAATAAACATTAATGTATGTTAAAGTATCATAGATCAAATAAATATAAAAATAACTTTCTACGAGATATTGTTTGTTGAGGTATAAATCTATCTATTTCTTGGACATTAACAGATGAAAAATAAAAGATTAGCTTCTGAGAAATGTGCTTGTTCATGGACAGTAATGAAATGGTATAAAGTTGGGAAAACCCCGAATAACAGCATCATCGATGACTGTTAGTTAACAACAGTCCGATGCTCATTGCGCCGTACTTGATGCGCGTGTTTTTGATGTTTTTTAATAAATAAGGGGATCGTATGTGGATCTGCGTCAGTGATGTCTGGCGAGCGTATTGACGCCGGTGAATGCACTGAGATTGACGCTTTGATACATATGCCCCTTAAGGTCTTTTAGTGCAGGCCCTGGGACCTGCTGCACCAAGCCTTCTATTGATGCTGCCGGGGCTCTGTGAAGCTCGATAAACGTAATTATAAAGCTACAGGTGAACTTTTTCACCTGTAGCTTTTGCACATTTACATTTGTTTAACGAAAACAAATGTAATTGTTCTACAAAATGAATACCGAATAGTGGAGCCAACGAATATTCGGGGAAACTAATTTCCCTGAATAAATTTTCCGAAAACTTTGGACCGAAATTTTAATGACTGCACATGTCTAGATCACTACAGTTTTGTAATCAAAATATCTTGCAAGCACATGATGTGTCAGTCAACATACAAATACAGTTAGCATTTGCTACATCACAATTAAAGCATTACATTTACCTTTAAAGGATTAGGTGTTATCACATTCAAAATAATAGCTTCTGTTTTGATAAGTGCACATGCAAATCTGGACTACCTGGAGTGTCTTTGATTTACAATCCATGGACCTTAAGCTATGCTAGTGTGAAACTATGTGATATGCGAAAGCACCAACAGTTACAACTAACTGCTCTTCATTATCACAATTTTATCCTGTCTAAAAAAAATTGTTAATGATGAGCTGCAGAAATTGCTCTTTTAGGTTAATTAAGCACGGGCGAAAATCCAGATCTTTGTTTACTTTGTGCACTCTCACACTAATATATACTGTGCCAAATATAGATGAATGCCGCAGCCTGCAGACATATTCCTTATTCATTTGGCAAATAAATACTGAATTCTGAATTTTCGCCCATGCCTAGAGTTTATCACTGCTTAAGTGAGTTTTAATATCAACACGTCCACTATGGCTGATCTAAAAACTAGATGCACATATGTTGCGCACCTCACAACAGAGTTTGAGACACGTGTTTAAATAAAAAATCCTTTTGTAGGGGTTCAATAAAGGTACACTACGCGTCTTTGGTCCCATTTCTACATATAAATGACTATTTTTATACTATTAAATATGGTAGGACCTGCTCACAAATACGAAGTTAATGTCTATAATTAGTAAAGTCTATGGTGGAAGCCACAGTCTAACAAATGTATATCGTAATAATATTCCCAAAGGCAACCAGTCATAATAATAATATTCCCAAAGTCAACCACTGTTACAGGTCTTTTATCTGGATGGGAACTAGCTTGTGCCAATGGGTAGATAAGCAGAGCACAAAGCCTGCTTGCTGTAACATCATAGGTCCTTGACTGAATATCTATGGGATCTAGCTGATATCTCTGAGTATCTGCAAGAATTTTCAGAATAGCCCATGCCCTCCCATCTTCCACAATGTGCCCCCCACCCCAAAGAATAATAGTCTCTCACTGGTTGCTCTACAATTAAACTTGTCCTCTACTAAAAATGCATATTTCAGTATATTAGAATTATTAAAGAAAGGTTTGCTGTAGACAGAAGGTACACCAGTGATCATTTTATTTTTAGATCCTACCCACTACCCATGCACTATGTTTCTATTAGGAAAAAGTGTATTCATACATGCTCATTGTATTTGAAAGATATGGATATATATGTTTCAAGCTTTAAACTTTGTATTTTTAGTATTTCATTACAAATGGGAATGTTCGAGTTTGGCCTGAAGTAAAGGTGGCAAGCAAGCCTAAAGGAAACCATATACTGGATAATAGTGTTTTAACCCTTTGTGTGCTAAGCACTTTCCCACCTGGGTGCTAAGGTGATTTAAGTTTTTGTTTTTTTTTAAGTTTTTTTAACTTTCCAACAGTGGGTCTTGGGGGTCTGTAGCTGCTTAGATGCCTGAGATACAGGCATCTAAGCAGCATGCCCCCTTTCCCTATACTTTGTATTGTACATTTTTAATAAAGTTGCGCTGTGAGGTCATCACGTCATTGCGCGTGATGTCACCATGCAAAACGTGAAGCCCCAGCGATGCCTGTCACTATGCAGGCCTGATCACCAGGGTAGGAGTAGTGGGAAACTCTGCGACGGCTCAGAGCCATCGTTAGCACTCAAGGGGTTAAAGAGAAAATAATATAGGGTGCTCATATGCGTGCTCTAGGGTTGCCAGGTGACCGGTATTAAACCAGACAGTACAGTATTTTAGCAGGCTGTCCAGTAAAATCTGTACAAAAATACTGGACACAAATGTCCAGTATTTTTAAAGACCCCTGTCAGCTAAATGTAAAGGGCCTTCTAGGCCTTTATGCATTAGAAATATGGCTCAAAAAGAAGTTACACTGTGCATTTTCTATTATATGTGTTACAGGCAACCATGGGGGTGTTCAATTATTGCTGGGAGTGTACCTCTGGCAGCCAAGAGGGTCACATCACTGCTCTGTACATGTGTTACTGGAAACTAAAAAAAATGACTGTTTAGTTGAGAAAAATATATGTAGTAGGATCAATGGTGTGGCCTAAGGTTGGGCTTTTGTGGAGACATTGTGTGAACCCAGCTACGTCCCATATCCAATCACCTATAGGTCGTCTGGTATTTTTATGAAGCACAGCTGGCAACCCTACATACAAACACAAGCTATACATTAGATTACAAGTGGAGCAGTAGTTTGCACTCACATTCAACATTAAAACTGCTATAAGTGGGGGCGGAGCTAGCAGCTGAAATGGATGGTCGCACTCTTGCAGTGCTCCTAGCTCTGACTGAAGGAAAAGGAGATTTATATATTTAATTTATAGCTCAAAGATCTCTAAAGATGAATCTCAATTGCATGAACTTATAAAGCACAAGCTCGAGATTATACAACAGCTTTTGGCATCTGTTTTCAAGGAAAATCTCACAACGAGTGAGTCACTAGAGTACACCAAGATGGCGTTACCCTCGTGGGAAAAAGAAGCTATGGATCTTATTGACGGCCACTTCTCCAGGTTACTGAGCACACTTGCAGGGGCATTTGAGCGGGTGCCGCTGTCCGGCGTGCATTTAGGATACTCTGAGATGGTACAGAGCCATGGCAAAGATGTTTCTTGCCGCTATTTTGGGCCTTCCCTGTCTGAGTTCGGCTGCGACTGTTACACTCGGGAGGAGAGGGTCCCTATGCAGAAGGCTACAGTCCCCACCGTCAGTATCCATAAGTCTGAGGGTGCGCAGGAGGTTACCGCTTTGAAGATATGTATCGGACTTACACACATACCGGACCTTAGTCCAGGCACGCAACTCAAAGCCTTTCTTCCTTCACTTACCATACCCTTGGTCCAGGAGGTCTATGGTGTCGCAGTTCCGCTGAGTGGCGATGATCTTTCTCTGTCCCCACGCAGAGCCTGTGAGTGGCGGCTAGTGGAGGGGAGAGATCACTGTGGTCTTTCTCCGAATGATCTGGCAAGGAATGCGAGAGTGAGGTACCGCTTATGTGTATGGGTAAGCTGCCTTATGATGCCGCAAATGAACCCCAAGCGAGGCATAGGCTGAACTTATAATGGCATTGATCTCTTTCACCTTGTAGTAAGGTGGTCTGCTTGCTATCATCCTTGGCGATGGCATAATTATTTATCTCCTGGATTTAACTAGGCTTGCGGACGGCCCTGCATGTTTTTGTTTTTATATGTTTTCTGGACATGTCACTGAGTCTGCGCCTGGTGAATTGGCGTAATATGTTAGACATTACAAAGGCTTATTTGTCATGGCGTCCCAAACTGCACCAAGCTGATTCCAGCCACCTCTCACATTACAGCCAACGTGATAAACTGATAATACATATTAATTATCATGAATCAGGATAAGCGTGGTTGTCATTACGCTGACTGATTTATAGGGTCCTACCACAGTCACAATTTGTGGAGCTAAGTTTCATAATTACATGTTTGTCCTATTGACATTTTTTTTCAGACTGGTATTTAGTTTGATCTACAAATTCAGAGACACTAACTAGATATATGATATATTTGATGCGTGCCTGTTTTGATGTTTACTCTCTATGTAGGATATTGGTATGTCGTATGTTACTTGCTATTTTGTACTCCTTGTTTGTGGGCAATGTTATGGCAGAATTATAAAATTGCACATCATGCACATCCAGTTTGAATGATAGTTAATATACTTGTTAGTGTGTACAATACAATATTCCTGTTAGATTAGCTATATAAACTGTTTTACATCTAGTTGGTGAATATTAGCATACTTTATCCCATTTGAAGCTCTAAGGTCCATGTGTAGCACCGCACTATACAATAGTTGGGCAGCGGATCTACTTTAGATACAGTTCCTGGATATTCTCATGCTGCTCAAACTAAATATGACCCTAAGCATTTAACTGTATTATGGCTCTTATGCAACTCCACTGTTCTGCGTTCAGAGGTTGAGTTAAGAAATGCATCTTTTGCAATAGGAAATTGACATCCCCACTAAGTTATACCCATTTCAATCCCTTTCTGCAACGCCCTAGCTATATTTACTGCTCATTATTCAATTAATTTTATTCAGACTACTATGTATATCTCACAACGTGTGTTTGCTTGTTCCTGGGTGTAGAGCCCACGCCCGGGGGACAAGACTTACACTTGCATTACTATTCTGAGCTAGTGCGCACAATATTAATATTTGCATACCGGGATATAGACTTAGCTTTAGACTATTTAGGAGATCAACTCTTATTTACCCACAATCCCTGTGTAATGGCGTTTCCCCAGATACAGTTACTAATAAGATATATATATTTTATGCAAAATGGTTGATCTCCTGTTTCCCCATTCCCATAAATGGACTTCTGACGCCGATATTGAGGGGCATTTGTTATGGTAGGGTTGTGTAGCTGGTTCTACACATGTATGCACGTATTTATATGAGCGTCTATGTATAAGACCTAGCTCTTCTGTGACTATTATATGTGATGTATGATTCAGGTTTAAAGTTATAGACTCTACGTCCAGCTGATGTCAGTGAAGCCAATCATTTGCATTGGTGGGATTTTCTTCCTGCATGTCCTTCAGTGTTGACATATATGTTCTCCATAGCAACCCCTACTAGTCATAAATCTGGAGATCTCATCATAATAATAACAATATGTCATTCTAGCGACCACAACGTATAACCCAGTGTCACTGCCGCTCTCACAATAACAATAATAGTTTAAATATATCTACGCTGTTTAGCTAGGCTAGTCTCCCAACCCCCCACCCCCCCCTTTATAGTGTACTGGTTCTCTATAATTTAGGCCAGACACTTACTTGGCGGTTTCCCTTGAAAACAACCGCAATTACCATCACTATTGTTATAGCACCTAAACTCCCTATTTCCCTTTTCATATGAGTATATATTCTCTTATGGTACTGTAGGGACTTACAAGATAAAGCACAAATGATGCATCATAGCTAACCATAGTTAGTGATGTGCTCTTTATAAGTTTATAAAGTTATAAGATTAACTCACTAGCTCCCATTTAGAGCTACTCAGAGAATCTATAATGTGAGTAAGGTGGAAAAGATAGTAACATGAGCATAAGCGAAGCACGTGGTGTAATAATATGATTTGAAATGTTTTGATGTAAATGCTCTAGCTTATTCACAACAAAAACGAAAACCCGAGGTTTATTTATTTTTAATTTGTGTTTATTATTTAAAACTATTAATGTGATACTTTGAAGTTATCTGGTGTCTTGTTGCAGATACATTCAAACTGTGAAGTTATGTTTATCTTTTCTTATGATTGTATATCATATTGTTCAAAACCTCAATAAAAATTTATATAAACAAAAAAAACTGCTATAAGTAATTTTTTTATCTCAAAAGTTCACGCTCATATTACGAGTTAAAAGTAAAACGTGGGGGCGGAGCCTGACCACGCAGGGAGATGGTCGCACTCTAGTAGGGCTCCTGCTACCATAGCTGATATTATAGCAATTTAAGCACAAAAAGCTGGATTTATAGCTTGGCAACAGGCATATTGATCTACAGGGGCAATCATACATCGAAGTTTCAAGAATTTTTTTTGGTGCAGACTGTTTATGGACTGTTTATGGAGTGCTGGAGCAGATCACTAGGAGACCCATGTGGAGAGCAAGTTGGCACGTAGCATCAAGGGTCAGTAAAAGCAAGATCTCTACTTATAAAGGAGTGCTGCACTCAACTCAAATCAACATCGGACTGAGCCGCAAAGATCTCCGGCACCTCGCTGAGAGCCCTCAAGGAACAAACAGACAGGGGAGCGCGGCCAGATAGCAGCGGGCCCCCGTGCAGCCCATAACACTTGCGATTAGACGCAAGAGGCAGAGGGAGGACTCAGAGAGGCTGCAGACCGGGAACCAACGAGACCGGTAAGCTGTCTAATCAGGTTCCCCATACCAGTAATAGATAGTGGTGCTCAGAGTTTATGGGCAACCGGCCAACACCTAGAGACTATTAATAACACTCCCGGGCATAACGGAGAAGGGAGAGGAGCATAAACTCTAGCTAACTGGGGGCTAAACATATACCTTCCCTAACGGTCAGATTAACTTTAGGCGTAACCTGTGAGATAAACCAGGGGGGCTTCAAAGGTAACTGTACTTTGAGAAAGAAACAGCAATCAACGGCTGGATTTAAACTCAACCGCAAAGTAAACATCCTGCCTTTGGCTATATATAAGGCTTGTTTTTACTACTACTGGTTACTTTAAGAAGCTGCAGAAGCATATTTCACACTATCTCTACTCATATCAATGTAAGAGATTTGACCCCAACACTCTGTTACAGCATTTTACTTTAATAACACTGAAGTTACCCACACTACAGAAGGGGCATGCCTAATAAGAAACAGCAGAAGGGGGAGAAACCTACAACTAATAAACCCATGAGCCAATATTTGAAATCTATAGAAAAGCCCAGGGAGATATCTGAAGGAGCTATGGCAGACCTAATTGACTCCCAGGGTTTAGCAGCAACAAATAGCAACACCAATCACTCCTCATTTATCACTAAAGAAGATATCTCACATTTATCTTCAAAGGAAGATATTAAGGGGGTCCTTGCAGAGATGAGGAATCTGTTTGGGGACCTAAGGAAAGACTTTGCTGCTCTGGAGACGAGAGTAGTAAAGATGGAAAGAGTATACAATGAATCTACATCTACTTTAAAACAGCATACCTCGGACATTCAAAACCAAGCTGATAACCTGCAATACGTTAACGACAAATTGGAGGACATAGACAATAGAGGCCGCAGGAATAATCTGCGTTTTAGGGGGGTTTCGGAGTCAGTTGCACCACAAAACATTGAAGGGTACCTCCAAGCGCTCTTCAGAATTATAAAGGACTCTCCTACATCACCCGATGTTCCAATAGAAAGGGCGCATAGGGCCTTGAGACCCAAACCCCCTGGTAAAGCTCCCCCGAGGGACATCATCGTGAGATTCCTTAGTTATAAGGACAAAGAAGAAATCCTGCAGGGCGCCCGAAAGAAGCATCCCATCACACATGTGGGCGAGGAAATTCAAATTTTTACAGATTTATCACCCATGACCCTTCAAAAGCGGAGGGAACTGGGTCATATCACTGCCATCCTACGGAACTGCAAAATTCAGTACAGATGGGGGTTTCCTGTGTCCATCATCACTACCAACAACAACAAAACAGCCATTTACAGACCGGGCATGGATGAAAAGAACTTTTTTGAAACTTTATCGCTCCATCATGGGGCCCCTGGCAGGCCTCTATCAATGGTAGAGATACCTCCCCAACGACCTCCACAGGCCAGCTCATCCGCAGAAATTAATGGGTAATGTACTGTTGAGCCTTTTGGCTTCCAATCTGATGTTATTGGCACTTTTTCCCTTTTTGTCACTTATGTTTCTGCCTCAGGGTTCTTATGCTTGGGGTACTAGAGGACTCTATCGGGATTCCTGGACTCATGCATATATAGGCCACATCATGAAAATTTTTATATTCAATGTTAATGTAGTTTTGTATTAATGTTTAGTAGCACCGTTTGGCTTTCAATGTGATGTTCTTTCCTCATGGGTCATATGCTCAAAGTCCAGAAGGACCCCTCAGGGTTACATGGATTCATTTGTATCTGCCTCATCCTGTAGGTTAACATAGTCAATATTAATGTTCTATTGCACAAAAACTGTACTTTTACAAGTTATCAAGGGGGGTGTCCAATTATTACAATTTCAGGGTATAATCTTACTCTCAATCAGGAAGATCAGGTGAAGGGTGTACCTCCTGACAGTTAAAAATGTTAAGAAATTGAAGGTAATATATACTATAGCCCTGAATCTATAGACAGTACTTAGACTTGAGGTTTTAGCAATAGAGTGTCCCATTAAGGCCTAGGGGGGGAATGTAATATGACACAAGGCATGGGCTTGGTAGCTTGAGTTTAGGACGAGGGACAAGCTAATAATGTTCCAAAGTAAGTTAGCATTTTTTATCAGGAGACATGGAGTCTTTTATCATTATTTCTCCCCCAGGTAGGAGCACTAACCTATTATGATGGAGCGATCTCTGGGGTACTAGGTGTGATTAATGTCGCCTTGGGCTATAGAATAGTTAGGTGTCACGTTACTCTTTGCTAGCTAAGATAGACTACCACCCCCCCTTTAGAGGGGTAAAATAAATAAGGGAGACACTCTTTAATGGCTCAAAAGATAAAGTATTTTCAAATGATACATTACCCCCATCAAGAAAGGTAGATATCATAAATATTTACCTGGCCCACTTAGACATTGCAGGGATATGATTCACACTACTCAAGAACTTAGATTAACGCATGTAACTAAGTTTAGAGAGTTAGATGACATCCCAGCCGAGTTTAACAAGTTTGAAATGTGCTATATGTTCACCAATATGTTTATAACTTACATCAGCATTGGGGCTTTTCCCCATATCTTTGTTTGTGTTTGTTGTTTTATTTCAGATAAATTAGTATTTAAACGGTAAAGTATCACTCTAACATCATTGTATTGTATAACTTAGAGTTTATCTGATTTTGGGATTGACATTCCCAAAGGGTGTACACACCTATTTTCTTTTCTTTGCTGAACTTACCCTTCATCCTCCTCCCTATTCCTTTCCTTCCTGATTCTCCTTCCCATCTTCAATCTTTTTTTCATCCTCTCCTCCCCCTTTTTTTTTTTTTTCCCTCTCTACCCTCCCGCGATGGCGGCTCACCCAAGACATAGCAAATTTAAAGACCACTCCATCAACTTTACTACCATCAATGCGAAGGGGCTTAATGACCCAGGAAAACGTTCAATAGCATTTAAAGAACTAAATAAATTAAATAGCCATGTAATTTTTGCCCAAGAAACACATTTTAAAAAAGGTAAGGAACCTAAATGGCACAATCCTTTGTTCCCTAAGGCATACTTTGCATCAGGACAGAGCAAGAAAGGGGGGGGGGGTGGGTATTATCTTTCACTGGACCATCCCTTTCCTATTGACACACATAGAGAAGGATCCTGACGGACGCTACTTGCTATTGGTGGGGACTCTGTTTGGCAATTACATCCCATTAGTATCAGTATACTCTCCTAGCAAAGGACAAGAGAAATTTATAGATAGGGTCACCGATCTATTATTAGAGCATTCCAGAGGGGTCATGTATTTAGCTGGGGATTTCAACTTAGTATCAGACCCAGTAATGGACACCTCACGAGGGGTTACATGTACACCTGCATCCACAATTAGCCAGGTCAATGAAACACTCAAAAAGACAGCTCTACATGACGTCTGGCGCTCACTATACCCCACATCCAGAGATTACTCATTCTATTCTATACCACACAATAGTTATTCCCGGATTGACTTTATTTATACAGACTCATGCGGCCTCTCAATCACACATCAGAGCTCAATAGGCCATATCACCTGGTCGGACCATGCTCCGGTCTCGTGTTCTGTCCTGTGGCCGGATATACCGGTCACCCAGCAAATATGGAGATTGGACGAGACTATACTGGACGACCCTACTATTCTTAGAGATCTACAAAAAACCCTAAAGGAATATTTTGAGAATAACACTTTCCCCACATCATCAAATGCATTAATATGGGAAGCCCACAAGAGTGTGCTAAGGGGGGCCTTAATTAAACATAAAATACTACTCAATAAACGAAATAGAGCTAAATATCAGGAATTACAGGGAAAGATCAGTGACCTTGAGATAAAACACAAAAGAGATCCCGTTGATAATGTAGTGAGGACACAATTGAAAGAAAAAAGGATCGAACTACAAAAGCACCTAGTTGAGGTACATCAAAAAAAGGCCCTAATGCTAAAGCAATTTTAAGAATAAACAAATCATTAAGAATAAACAAAAGTTCATTACAGGATGTGTCAAATGCAGATCTGTCTGTTAATTCATATTGTGTTGTGTTAGATAATTGCCTATGGACTTCTGCTATGTAATCATGCTATGTAATCATGATCACATTTGCACACATACAGTGATAAATGAACAATTGTAACTTTGCGCAAAATCTTTTTGGGGTGATTTCATTCTGGAGATGGCAAACGGCCCACATCAATCACAAAACTGCAGAAAAGCATTTTAACACCATATTGCCTGGGGCAAAAAAGTTGCACTATGCTGACTAGGTGATTATGCCTCCTAAAGAGGCCATTATAGGATCATCCACAATCCCCTGAAAGAGAGTTACTATAGGAAACATGAGAAATCTATTTTTTCATTAAGGCCATTTGGAGCCAGTGTGTCTAAACGATAAATCCAACGGGACTCATTCCTTAGTAACATATTGTCCACATCACCACCACGGCGATGCTGCTTGATATGTTGTATCCCTGTCACTTTCATGATAGTAAAATCAGAGTTATGATACAATTCAAAGTGTCTGGCCACCGGACTATCCTGTACCTATGCTCCCTCACTCGGTCTTTCAAGTCACGCTTAGTTTTTCCTATATAATATAGGGGGCATGAACAGTGCAAGAGGTAAATTATGCCTGCAGTGTTACAGGTAATCCATTGTTTAATGTTATATTGTTTGCCTGTTGAGGTTTCAAATTTACTTGTTTTCTGTATGAACCTGCAATGCACACAGTAGCCACACGGGCTGCAGCCTTGCCATTTGCCTCTTGCACTTAACCATGTGGTTGTGGGATTCTTCATATACTCACTTCTGACTAGCTTATCTTTAAGACTATTAGCTCTACGTGCTGTCAAGAGAGGATAATCACCTACATATTCTCTTAATTCATCATCAATAGTTAACATGTGCCAGTATCTTTGCATTATGTGTCTCAATTTGCCCCAGTGTGAATTGAACTTTGTTATAAGGCGTACCTTATCTGTAGTCCTCTTAGCTACATTTTTTTTATATAGCAGGTCATTCCTGGTGCTACTTCTAGCTCGTGTCCATGCCTTTTTGACCTGTCTTTTGGAATACCCTCTCTCAAGGAACCTGCGTGACATGTATTTTGTCTGCTCCTCAAAATCCTCAGAATTAGAACAGTTTCTTCTTAAACGAAGGAACTGGCCTACTGGTATCCCAGATTTTAAACTATCTGGGTGATGGCTGCTAGCATGTAAAAGGCTATTTGTAGCCGTTGATTTGCGATGTACCTTAGTGGTTAAAGGGACACTCAGGTTAAATTAAATTTTCATGATTCAGATACAGCATGTAATTTTAAACAACTTTCCAATTTACTTCCATTAAAAAAATGTGCACAGTCTTTTACATTTACAATTTTTGAGTCACCAGATCCTACTGAGCATGTGCAAGAATTCACAGGCTATACGTATATGCATTTGTGATTGGCTGATTGCTATCACATGGTACAAGGGGAGTGGAAATATACATAACTTTGAAATTTGTTATAAAAAAATCTACTACTTATTTGAAGTTCAGACTAAGTGCTATTGCATTGTCTTGTTATCTTGCATTTGTTGATTATGCAAATCTAATGTCTTTACTGGTCCTTTAAGCATCTGCCTTCTTTTCTTATGGATAAATCTAGAAATGTTGCTTCATCTCTGCTCATTTCACATGTAAGAAAAGTATTATACCCATTGTCAGTATTCAAAATACCCAGGACATTTTCTAATAACTCCTTACTGCCACTCCAGTGAAGGAGGATATCATCCACATAACGAAGCCAGAGTACCACATGTGCCTCTACCAGGGATTCAAAACACGAGAATATTTCTCGTGCTTCCCATAAGCCAAGATGTAAACAGGCAAAGGTGGGGCACATGTGGCACCCATGGCTGTACCCTAAAGCTGCCTATAATATCTCCCATCAAACTGGAAGACATTATTATTCAAGATTAGTTGTAGCAAAGAAATGACAAAATCTGTGTGTGCCTAAAAATCTTGCCCCCTTTGTTCAAGAAAATATCTAATTGCTCTAATCCCTACAGTATGAGGGATAGATGAGTATAGCGACTCAACGTCAAGGGTAACTAACCAGGTATCATCATCAACATCTATGCCATCCAGCTTCCTAAGGACATCTGAGGTATCTTGGACATATGAGGGCAATGAGCTTAGAAAGGGTCTCATGAAGAAATCAATATATCTACTCGCCCCTTCCATTAACCCCCCTATGCCCGAGATAATCGGTCGTCCCGGCGGTTTACTCATACATTTGTGTAGCTTAGGAATGCAGTAAAAAGTTGGCACAATGGGAAACTTCTTAAACATAAATGCATGCTCTTTTTGTGTTATTAGCCCCTCTCTCACAGCATCATTAAGAATAAACAAAAGTTCATTATAGGATGTGTCAAATGCAGATCTGTCTGTTAATTCATATTGTGTTGTGTTAGATAATTGCCTATGGACTTCTGCTATGTAATCATGATCATTCTTGACTACTAGGTTTCCACTACTAAGCGTGACTTGAAAGACCGAGTGAGGGAGCATAGGGATGATATCAAAAATAAGGTACAGGATAGTCCGGTGGCCAGACACTTTGAATTGTATCATAACTCTGATTTTACTATCATGAAAGTGACAGGGATACAACATATCAAGCAGCATCGCCGTGGTGGTGATGTGGACAATATGTTACTAAGGAATGAGTCCCGTTGGATTTATCGTTTAGACACACTGGCTCCAAATGGCCTTAATGAAAAAATAGATTTCTCATGTTTCCTATAGTAACTCTCTTTCAGGGGATTGTGGATGATCCTATAATGGCCTCTTTAAGAGGCATAATCACCTAGTCAGCATAGTGCAACTTTTTTGCCCCAGGCAATACGGTGTTAAAATGCTTTTCTGCAGTTTTGTGATTTATGTGGGCCGTTTGCCATCTCCAGAATGAAATCAACCCGAAAAGATTTTGCTCAAAGTTACAATTGTTTATTTAACACTGTATGTGTGCAAATGCGATCATGATTACATAGCATGATTACATAGCAGAAGTCCATAGGCAATTATCTAACACAACACAATATGAATTAACAGACAGATCTGCATTTGACACATCCTGTAATGAACTTTTGTTTATTCTTAATGATGCTCTGAGAGAGGGGCTAATAACACAAAAAGAGCATGCATTTATGTTTAAGAAGTTTCCCATTGTGCCAACTTTTTACTGCATTCCTAAGCTACACAAATGTATAAGTAAACCGCTGGGATGACCGATTTTTCTCGGGCTTAGGGGGGCCAATGGAAGGGGCGAGTAGATATATTGATTTCTTCATGAGACCCTTTCTAAGCTCATTGCCCTCCTATGTCCAAGATACCTCAGATGTCCTTAGGAAGCTGGATGGCATAGATGTTGATGATGATACCTAGTAAGTTACCCTTGACGTCGAGTCGCTATACTCATCTATCCCTCATACTGTAGGGATTAGAGCAATTAGATATTTTCTTGAACAAAGGGGGCAAGATTTTCAGGCACACACAGATTTTGTCATTTCTTTGCTACAACTAATCTTGAATAATAATGTCTTCCAGTTTGATGGGAGATATTATAGGCAGCTTCAGGGTACAGCCATGGGTGCCACATGTGCCCCCACCTATGCCTGTTTACATCTTGGCTTATGGGAAGCACGAGAAATATTCTCGTGTTTTGAATCCCTGGTGGAGGCACATTTGGTACTCTGGCTTCGTTATGTGGATGATATCCTCCTTCTCTGGAGTGGCAGTAAGGAGTTATTAGAAAATTTCCTGGGTATTTTGAATACTGACAATGGGTATAATATTTTTCTTACATGTGAAATGAGCAGAGATGAAGCAACATTTCTAGATTTATCCATAAGAAAAGAAGGCAGACGCTTAACCACTAAGGTACATCGCAAATCAACGGCTACAAATAGCCTTTTACATGCTAGCAGCCATCACCCAGATTGTTTAAAATCTGGGATACCAGTAGGCCAGTTCCTTCGTTTAAGAAGAAACTGTTCTAATTCTGAGGATTTCGAGGAGAAGGCAAAAGACATGTCACGCAGGTTCCTTGAGAGAGGGTATTCCAAAAGACAGGTCAAAAAGGCATGGACACAAGCTATAAGTAGCACCAGGAATGACCTGCTATATAAACAAAATGTAGCTAAGAGGACTACAGATAAGGTACGCCTTATAACAAAGTTCAATTCACACTGGGGCAAATTGAGACACATAATGCAAAAATACTGGCACATGTTAACTATTGATGATGAATTAAGAGAATATGTAGGTGATTATCCTCTCTTGACAGCACGTAGAGTTATTGTCTTAAAGATAAGCTAGTCAGAAGTGAGTATATGAAGAATCCCACAACCACATGGTTAAGTGCAAGAGGCAAATGACAAGGCTGCAGCCCGTGTGGGCACTGTGTGTATTGCAGGTTCATACAGAAAACAAGTAAATTTGAAACCTCAACAGGCAAACAATATAACATTAAACAATGGATTACCTGTAAAACTGCAGGCGTAATTTACCTCTTGCACTGTTCATGCCCCCTATATTATATAGGAAAAACTAAGCGTGACTTGAAAGACCGAGTGAGGGAGCATAGGGATGATATCAAAAATAATTTACAGGATAGTCCGGTGGCCAGACACTTTGAATTGTTCATAACTACATATAACATATCAAGCAGCATCGCCGTGGTGGTGATGTGGACAATATGTTACTAAGGAATGAGTCCTGTTGGATTTATCGTTTAGACATACTGGCTCCAAATGGCCTTAATGAAAAAATAGATTTCTCATGTTTCCTATAGTAACTCTCTTTCAGGGGATTGTGGATGATCCTATAATGGCCTCTTTAGGAGGCATAATCACCTAGTCAGCATAGTGCAACTTTTTTGCCCCAGGCAATATGGTGTTAAAATGCTTTTCTGCAGTTTTGTGATTGATGTGGGAAGTTTGCCATCGCCAGAATGAAATCACCCCAAAAAGATTTTGTGCAAAGTTACAATTGTTTATTTAACACTGCATGTGTGCAAATGTGTTTTTTGTTTTTTATTCTGTAAATAAGTTTGCTGTGATGGAATTACAATTATCATAAATCAAATATTCAAATGAGCAACCATGCTATAAATGGAGTACAATAACCGTATACAAGCATCCGATGAAGCCCTGAAGTCACCCCACTAAGGGGGAGGGGCGAAACGCGTCATGTCTGACGTCTGAGAAGCGGCAATTTTTGAAGTGGAGTATAACTTACCTGGCAGTGGGTTTTGATTTACTGAGGAGCGGTTGCGGTGACCAGCAATTACAATAGCAGCCTTGATTTGGAGTTCCGGTTCCACAATTGAAAGGAGGTGATAATCGTAAAGAGGATTACATATAGTTACCCTTTCATGGAATTACCATGATCCCCTGTGGAGCGAGTGCAGCTTGTGAGATGGATTAAGTGGTAACTACCGAGGTGTACACAGGAACTTCTACCGCTCATTGTGGTGAGGCTGCTTTTTTCTTGTTGTGCTGGCTGGCTCAAAATCAGTAACGCTGGAACTTTTCTATGCAACTTTCCCATGCAATACAGAGCGTGTGATTCACAGAAAGTGCTCTGGTGTTGCTGGACATTTGTTTCTTTATGTCTAATGGTGATATTCGTGTTGTAACAAAGTTGCTCTTTCGCTTTATACAAGTACAAATATATTTATGTGTAAGGAATTGTTCTGTTAACCAGGCCTGGTATTTGTTAATTACTCCTTTTAATACACACTTTGGTTCAGGGGTTAATTGATGTCTCTGACGTATTGAGATAAAGCAAAATAAACCACTTGTTTTCAATGCAATCTGAGTGCTGCCTTGTCATTCTTTTTCATAACTATTATTTTTAGTTATGACTTCTCTTTACAATATTTTGTTATAATTATTGGTTTATGACTGCAAGCACCTGGTTCTGTATATATTTTTATAACAACAGTAGAGTGCACACATTCAAATATATATAAATTGGAAAATACTTTAAAATTGCTTGTTATGTTCTATCTGAATCCTGAAAGAACAAAAATGGGTTTCATATCGTTTTAGTAGGTCACATAGGATGTAACCTGTAGTGTACTGCAAACATTTAACAATAAATGCTCTCAAGAATTAGAACATTATATTTAATATCATATATACAGTATATCATGACATAAAGAATTTACTAGACATGTACTAGACATGTACAAAAATTAATTCTTTATTATTCAGTTTGTAAACAAATAATGTAATTCTCCTTTTTGTTTGACAATTACTTTGATCTGACAAAAGATATTTGATATCAAAAGTGCAATTTAAAATATCTAAATATCTAAATAAAATATCTAAATAGCTGATTTCTAAGTATTAATAGGGCTGTAATTAAAGGGACAGTAAACTTAAATAATAGTTATATAATTCTGCACAAAGGATTTTTTAGATTTTAGCTGTCAAAGTTGCACTTACCGGTTCTCCTCTCCATGATCTTCTGATTAGGTCTTCTTTTTCTTCTTTTTCAAACGGGCGCACTGTCTAATCAAAGCTCGCCTGATCGCGCTATTGAACTGAATGTAGCGCGCTCCCGCTACCAGATCAGACCGGGAGCGCGCTACATTCAGTTCAATAGCGCAATCGGGCACGCAGTGGTTAGACAAATGTGAGGATTTTGAAGTTTACACATTCATGTAGTGTGGATTACATTTTCTAAGGGAGGACTGTCTGTTTGTCCGAGTACTGGTCCTATTATAGATAGCTAGACCATTATGGCACTGACAAATGAGGCAAGTGGGCAACTTGGGAAATTGAGGGCTTGCACTGAAATAAGCATGGACATAACTGCTAGGGGTTTTCAGGTCATCATTAACAGATATTCTATGTGTCCTCATATATAAATATACAAACATATTTATGGCAGATATGTGCAGAACATCTGACTATTTAATAGTTTTAGGTAGGAACCCTTTTAATATGTCAAGGGCACTTGTAAATCAGGCAAAATATTGAATCTTATGATACATGGAAGCCTTATCATTTTATAGTAGTTCTGCTTACATACAAACCCAGTACAAAAAGAATGGTGTCTTGCAGGGGAATAATATATTGTAATACTAAAAATGCAAAGTCTTTTTTCACTATAGGCAGGTTGTTTCGCCCTCATTGGGGCTCTTCAGTATGATGTAGGTGCTATGTTATTGGACTCAAGCATTGAATTTAGGTTTACAGCTATATGCCAGTTTTGCTGATTATTACAAAGCATGAAATGAATGCTTGAGCAGAACCACAGCACCAACCATAGGCAGCCTGTTTGGCCCGTTTGGGGCTTATCCCTCCATTGTATTAATATTAGCAAATACAAACATACTTATCTGTGCAAAATTTCAACACTTATAATTCAAAATTAATTTCAATATAATGGGCTGCCCAATAGCAAAGGGTGGAATACTCGAGAACATCAGCATCAACCATAATGACTTGAGTGAGAAAGAGTCCCAAAGTAGCGAAACAGGCTGCCTATGGTTGATGCTGTGTTATTTAAGCATCATGTATTTCACCGGTTGCTACACTACTGGTTTAAGCTGGCAGGAGCATAAGGGTGCCATATTAAAAATGCATTTTGAATTAGTAATACATGTGTATTCTATCCATTGTATATTTATTCCTTGCTGAACTAATGACATGGAGGATTTATCTCACTCTATAAAAAACAATACATTTATTTGGTACAATGGGAGTCCCTGCTCTAAAGGAATTCCATGGGTGTAAGTGCAGACCCTGTTCCAAGGAGCTTACAATCTAGTGTTTCAGTGCTTTGCTCAAAGATCTTACAATCTTGTATTTAAGGAGAATGTACCTCTGGGTACTTACAGTGTAGAGAAATAAAAGAAATCCCTTACAGTGTAGAGAAATAAAAGAAATCCCTTCACTCAACATGTGACATAACACTAGTCCCTCTAAAATCTTCAATCTTCCTGCCACTGCTATACAGTATTCCAGTCTTCATTATACTGCTTGCCAGATATGAATCAGTCTATGCACATCTTGTAAGGATTTTTCATCCAATGCCAGAACATAGGTGCATGACACACTGTACCTTATAATGCAGTATTTTTTGTTCAGTTTTTAATCTGAGCTATAAAATACAGGACCATTCTATGACGTATCAAATCTTGTGGTTCACTAGGGCTCTATGCTTCAAAAATCCAACAGTAGTACTTGTCCCACGTTACTGTAGACATTCAAGTTTAGTGTCACAGACATGGAATTCTAGTTAATCTTATTACAAATATCAGCTTATTAAAGTTATAGAAGTGTAAGTGTAATAATGCTTTATTTTTGGTGTTATAATTCAAGTTCTAGTATCACAGAGATTATTTGTTTATCTTATATAAATAAGACTTGAAAAGTACAGAAAGCTTTAAACATACAGAACCAAATTAAAGCTAAAGATTTTTATGAAATGGGAAAGTAAAGGAAAAGTGCGACAGAAATGTGAGAAATTATCTGACCTTACTGCACATGTTTGTAGGCTATTGGAGCAGGACCTGTATTTACAATCTAGTGTGGTAATGAGATGGCTTGCTCAAAGAGTTTACAAACTTGTTAATCTCAGAAAATCTTACCTTAGACACTTACAGTTTAGTAATCTAAAAATCCTTGAAGGACATCTGCCATCAGCGCGTATACTGCTAGCCAGATGCGCATCAGTCTGATCTGAATTTATTTCAGATTGCCAGTTGTCTTTTCTTCATCCAGGTTAAGAAGAACAAACAGCTGCATCAGATGCTGCACCTTACAGTACAGTGTTTAATAAGAGTCCCAGCACCAGTGAGTTTGCAGTCGGTAAAGACCCGTGTAGCCAACGCTGCTTTTTTTTCCAGCGCACCCTTAAGATAACGCTTGTATTTAGAGTTGTCTGAAGGGCTACGTTAGGCTCCAAAAAGGGAGCGTAGAGCATAATTTACCACCACTTCAACCATCAATACCATTGCTTACGGTAGCGGCTAGCTTGAAAAACGTGCTCGTGCACGATTCCCCCATAGGAAACAATGGGGGAGTTTGGGCAGAAAAAAAACAAACCTAACACCTGCAAAAAAGCAGCGTTAAGCTCCCAACGCAGCCCCCGTGTTTCCTATGGGGAAACAGTTTCTAAGTCTGCACCTAACACCCTAACATGTACCCCGAGTCTAAACACCCCTAACCTTACACTTATTAACCCCTAATCTGCCACCCTCAACATCACCGACACCTGCATTACATTATTAACCCCTAATCTGCCGCTCCGTACTCCGCCGCAACCTACATTATACCTATGTACCCCTAATCTGCTGCCCCTAACATCACCGACACCTACATAATATTTATTAACCCCTAATCAGCCCCCCCAACATCGCCGCTACCTACCTAAACTTATTAACCCCTAATCTGCCAACCGGACCTCGCCGCCACTATAATAAATGTATTAACCCCTAAACCGCTGCACTCCCGCCTCACAAACCCTATAATAAACAGTATTAACCCCTAATCTGCCCTCCCTAACATCGCCGCCACCTAACTTCAAGTATTAACCCCTAATCTGCCGACCGGACCTTGCCGCTACTATAATAAATGTATTAACCCCTAAAGCTAAGTCTAACCCTAACACCCCCCTAAATTAAATATAATTTTAATCTAACAAAATAAATTAAATATTATTAACTAAAGTATTCCTATTTAAAACTAAATACTTACCTGTAAAATAAACCCTAATATAGCTACAATATAACGAATTTTACAGGTAATTTTGTAATTATTTTAACTAGGTAGCTATTAAATAGTAAATAACTATTTAATAGCTATTGTACCTGTCATGATTGCTTCCGTTCATCGCCGTGTCGCCGCGGCTCCCGGAACTTCTCTGTGCCTCTGACGTCATGTTGCTTAGCAACATGACGCTTTCTCTCACACCCCTCTGATGACGGTTACGCTCCTGCCCTTTAAATCTCGGCGGGAGATCTGAATCTGGGCCCGTTTGTTTGTTTCCCTGGATTGTGAGTACCATATCAATTTTGTTCTTTTGTGTACCGACTTCTGCCTGCCTGACCAAGCCTCTTGCCTAATCCCTACTAGCTGATATTTGGATATTGACTTCTGCCTGCCTGACCTTGCCTGTAGCTTTTACCCTTTTGCTGATACTTGGATGCCGACTTCTGCTTGCCTGACCTTGTCTTTTGCCTATACCTTTTGCTGATATTTGGATGCCGACTTCTGCCTGCCTGACCTTGCTTTTGCCTTTACCTTTAAACCTTTTCTTTGATAAACAAAACCTGCTTAAAGGGACATTTTACTTTTACAAGCTGCAAAAGAGAACTTTGCCTTTCTGTTTATTATACACCTGCTTAAAAGGGACATTTACTTTTACAAGCTACAAAAGAGAACTTTGCCTTTCTGTTTGTTATACACCTGCTTAAAAGGGACATTTACTTTTACAAGCTGCAAAAGAGAACTTTGCCTTTCTGTTTGTTATACACCTGCTTAAAAGGGACATTTACTTTTACAAGCTGCAAAAGAGAACTTTGCATTTCTGTTTGTTATACACCTGCTTAAAAGGGGACTTTTACTTTTACAAGCTGCAAAAGAGAACTTTGCTTTTCTGTTTGTTATACACCTGCTTAAAAGGGACATTTACTTTTACAAGCTGCAAAAGAGAACTTAGCCTTTCTGTTTGTGATAAACCTGCTTAAAGGGACATTATACTTTTACAAGCTGCAAAAGAGAACTTTTCCTTTGTTTTACAAGCCTGCTAAAGAGGACCTTTTTCAGAAGCTTCAAGTAAGAGCATTTCCTGTTTGTTCTTTGTACTACTTAAAGGGACGTTTTATCCTTTGTGGCTTTCCTGCATTCTGGAACAATATTCATTTTTGTTATCTTCTAATCTGCTTCCTGAGTGGGTCACGTCCTGGATATTTCTCAGTGTGCTAGCGTGTGCTTTCAATTCACGCTAGCAGTTGGGTTACATCCCGGATTGATTCCAGAGCGGCTGACATTACAAACGGGCCATAAAAATGGACCCCACTGAATTATCTATGGCCGTGGCTCACCAGGGACAGCTCTTGGGTTCTCATGCCACTCACTTGCAGTCTCTGGACACTAAACGTGATCAAATTACTGCTCTATTACAAAATTTGGTTGCTACCGCACCTCCCAATCCTAATCCCAATCCAAATCCGATTGAGGCATTACCTCCTCCAATTCCTAACAATCAGTCTCAGGTACAACTAAGTCCCAGGATACCTCTTCCGGATAAATATGATGGGAATCCTGAAGAATGTAGAGGTTTTCTGAATCAATGCCGTCTTCATTTCTGAAATAGCCCTACTCTCTTTGCTACTGCCTCTTCTAGAATCACGTTTCTTATTTCCTTAATGAAAGGAAAAGCCTTGGCTTGGGTGTCACCTTTGCTAGAAAAGAATGATCCTATACTGTTGGATGTTGATACATTTCTATCTACATTCTCAAACGTATTCGATAAACCTGGAAGGTCATCCGCTGCTGAAGCTACTCTCCTGGATTTACGTCAAGGAAATCAACCAGTCTCTCAATATGCAATTGAGTTCCGCACCCTTGCCTCTGAAACCACTTGGAATCAGGGAGCACTCAGAGCCGCTTTCCGTAAAGGACTTTCTGAGCGTCTCAAGGATGAATTGGTGTATCGTGAACTTCCAGAGTCCTTAGAAGCCTTAATAAATCTCTGTATCAGTCTCGACGCCAGGTTCCGTGAACGCCAACAAGAAAAGGATAGAACACAGAGGACTTCCACTCGAACTCCTTTTCGTTTAGCTCCTCGTTTTTCTAATCCAGTCACTCCAGCCTCTCCTACTACTGATCAGGCTGAACCCATGGAAGTAGGAAGTATAAAATTAACTGAGACTGAACGCTTAAGAAGACGGACTCTTGGCTTATGTCTGTACTGTGGCCTTAAAGGGCATTTATTAAGGGATTGTCCTACTAGGCCAGTAAAAGCCAGGGCTTAACTCTAGTCCAGGGAACTGAGTTAAGCCAAAATAGTGGTCATTCCCTATACAAGAAACTCTTTGTTCCAGTAACTCTTCTAATTGGACATAAGAAGATCTATACCCAAGCTCTAATTGATTCTGGTGCTGGAGGTGTGTTCATTGACTCTACATTTGTTTCTACTCATTCTATACCCTTACTAAAGAAGGAGTATTCCATTTCAGTCTCTACGGTCAGTGGAGATCCTTTGGGTTCTGGATACATTCAGTTTTCTACTCAACCCTTACTCCTCTCCGTAGGAATACTTCATTCTGAGACAATTTGTTTCGATGTCATTCCCACTCCGCAATTTCCCATTATCTTGGGATTACCCTGGCTCCAGATTCACAATCCCATTTTTTCTTGGACTTTCGGTGAACTCACTTCCTGGGGATCTATATGCCAGACTAAATGTCTTCAAAAGATTACTAAGTTACCACTCACTATTGCTCTCACAGTTGAAACTCCGGAATCCTTACCTATGCATTACCATGACTTTGTGGATGTCTTCTCCAAAAAAGAAGCTGAACGTCTTCCTCCTCATCGCCCTTTTGATTGTCCCATTGATCTCCTTCCTGGGGCTGCCTATCCTCGAGGCAAGACATATCCACTTTCTAAACCAGAAAACATGGCTCTGGAAGAATATATAAAAGACAATCTGGCTAGAGGATTTATTCGACCCTCCTCTTCTCCTGTAGGGGCTGGTTTCTTTTTTGTGGGAAAAAAGGATGGCGGATTAAGACCCTGTATTGATTATCGTGGATTGAATCAGATTACCATCAAGAACAGTTATCCTCTGCCCCTTATTCCTGAACTTTTTACTTATCTTCAGGGAGCCACCATTTTCACCAAACTCGACCTACGTGGTGCATACAACTTGATCCGTATACGCAAAGGAGATGAGTGGAAGACTGCCTTTAACACTCGATTTGGGCATTATGAATATTTGGTCATGCCCTTCGGGCTATGCAATGCTCCGGCGGTTTTCCAGCATTTTGTAAACGAGATCTTTCGTGATTTTTTGAATATTTTTGTTATCATATACCTGGACGACATCTTAATTTTTTCTCAGAACCCCCAAGATCATGTGCACCACGTCAAGAAAGTACTTCAACGTCTAAGAGAATTCCATCTGTTTGCTAAACTGGAGAAATGTTCTTTCCATCAAAAATCCATACCCTTTCTGGGTTATGTAATATCGGCATCTGGATTCGAAATGGACCCTACTAAACTTTCTGCCATTTTGGATTGGCCTAGACCTGATTCTTTGAAGGCTTTACAACGTTTCCTAGGCTTCGCCAATTATTACAGAAAGTTCATCAAGAATTTTGCTACTATTACTTCTCCTCTTACTTCTCTCACAAGAAAAGGACAAAACTGTAAAGTATGGCCGTCTGAGGCTATAGAAGCTTTTGAATCTCTCAAAGAAGCTTTTTCCTCAGCTCCTATCCTTCGTCATCCAAATCCTGAGTTTCAATTTATTCTGGAGGTGGATGCTTCCTCTGTTGCTGCTGGAGCTGTTCTGTCTCAACGAATACCAGAGACTGGAAGGATTCATCCTGTTGCTTTTTTCTCTAAAAAATTCACTCCTTCCGAATTTAACTATGACGTAGGGAATAAAGAGTTGCTTGCCATCAAAATGGCATTGGATGAATGGAGACATTGGCTGGAAGGTACTTCTTTGCCATTTACTATACTTACTGATCATAAGAACCTTCTGTATCTCCAAACAGCCAAACGACTAAATTCCAGGCAAGCACGCTGGTCATTATTCTTCTCTCGGTTTCACTATAATTTGTCTTACATACCTGGTTCAAAAAATATTAAAGCAGACGCACTTTCCAGACAATTTCAAGATACCCCAGTTCCTGAGTCTGGTACCATTCTCCAACCTCATGAAGTCATTGCCCAGTTAACAACTTCTTGGTTACAAGAATTACAGTCCGCTCAAGAGCATCTTCCTTTGTCCTGTAAACCTCCCGATGGTTTACTCTTTGTTCCTGAACGCCTTCGTTCCAAGATTTTATTTTGGGCTCATGATAGTCCCCTTTCTGGACATCCTGGCATCAGTATTACCACTCGAAACCTCAAACAACATGTCTGGTGGCCTACACTCTCTCAAGATGTGAAGGATTACGTCTCAGTATGCACACAATGTGCCATGAACAAAACTCCACGCCAACTTCCTTCAGGATTACTCCAACCATTGCCTATACCTCACCAGCCTTGGACTCATGTATCCATGGACTTTATTACCGATCTTCCTTTGTCCACTGGGAACAATACTATCTGGGTGGTGGTCGACAGGTTCACTAAGACGGCTCATTTTGTACCCTTGCCAGGATTACCATCTGCCAAAAGACTCTCTGAACTTTTTATTCTACATATTGTAAGAATCCATGGATTTCCTCTAGATATTGTTTCAGATAGAGGGGTACAATTCGTTTCTCGATTTTGGAGGTCACTTTGTAAACATTTTGGTACTACTATATCTCTCTCTACTTCTCACCACCCACAATCAAATGGTCAGACTGAAAGAGTAAACCAGTGTCTTGAAACATATCTTAGACATTATGTGGATCATTATCACTCTAACTGGACTTCTTACCTTCCTTTGGCTGAATTGGCTCATAATGCCCGGTACAATTCCTCCCTTCAGACTTCTCCTTTTCATGCAGCTTACGGATATCAGCCTAGGACATTCCCTTTGCATACTTCCTCCACAGTGAATCCTGCTTCTGATCTTACAGCCCGAAGATTAACTCGACATTGGCAGAAGATACATCGTATTCTTTCTGTAACTTCTAGACGTTACAAGTTCTTTTCGGATCTTCGACGGAAGAAGGCTCCCAAATATCGCCCTGGTGATAAAGTTTGGATTTCCTCTCGATTTCTTCGCCTGAAACAACCTTCTAACAAATTGGGACCACGATATGTGGGTCCTTTCCGAATACTGGGTCAGGTATGTTCCACTGCTTATCGGGTAGCTTTACCCAAGTCTCTCAAAGTCCATCCGGTATTCCATGTTTCTCTTTTAAAACCTGTGATGATTAACAAGTATTCTAAGCCTTTTTCTAAACCTCCACCGTTATTGGTGCATGGACATCCTGAGTTTGAGATCAGCCATATTCTAGATTCCAAGTTGGGGGGCAAGAAATTGTATTATCTCATTCATTGGAAGGGTTATCCAGTCACGGAACGTTCTTGGGAACCTGCTCATCAAGTAAATGCTCCTATATTGGTCAAGATCTTCCACAAGACTCATCCTGATAGACCTGGTCCTGTCCCCCGGAGGGGTCCTTGAGGAGGGGGTGCTGTCATGATTGCTTCCGTTCATCGCCGTGTCGCCGCGGCTCCCGGAACTTCTCTGTGCCTCTGACGTCATGTTGCTTAGCAACATGACGCTTTCTCTCACACCCCTCTGATGACGGTTACGCTCCTGCCCTTTAAATCTCGGCGGGAGATCTGAATCTGGGCCCGTTTGTTTGTTTCCCTGGATTGTGAGTACCATATCAATTTTGTTCTTTTGTGTACCGACTTCTGCCTGCCTGACCAAGCCTCTTGCCTAATCCCTACTAGCTGATATTTGGATATTGACTTCTGCCTGCCTGACCTTGCCTGTAGCTTTTACCCTTTTGCTGATACTTGGATGCCGACTTCTGCTTGCCTGACCTTGTCTTTTGCCTATACCTTTTGCTGATATTTGGATGCCGACTTCTGCCTGCCTGACCTTGCTTTTGCCTTTACCTTTAAACCTTTTCTTTGATAAACAAAACCTGCTTAAAGGGACATTTTACTTTTACAAGCTGCAAAAGAGAACTTTGCCTTTCTGTTTATTATACACCTGCTTAAAAGGGACATTTACTTTTACAAGCTGCAAAAGAGAACTTTGCCTTTCTGTTTGTTATACACCTGCTTAAAAGGGACATTTACTTTTACAAGCTGCAAAAGAGAACTTTGCCTTTCTGTTTGTTATACACCTGCTTAAAAGGGACATTTACTTTTACAAGCTGCAAAAGAGAACTTTGCCTTTCTGTTTGTTATACACCTGCTTAAAAGGGGACTTTTACTTTTACAAGCTGCAAAAGAGAACTTTGCTTTTCTGTTTGTTATACACCTGCTTAAAAGGGACATTTACTTTTACAAGCTGCAAAAGAGAACTTAGCCTTTCTGTTTGTGATAAACCTGCTTAAAGGGACATTATACTTTTACAAGCTGCAAAAGAGAACTTTTCCTTTGTTTTACAAGCCTGCTAAAGAGGACCTTTTTCAGAAGCTTCAAGTAAGAGCATTTCCTGTTTGTTCTTTGTACTACTTAAAGGGACGTTTTATCCTTTGTGGCTTTCCTGCATTCTGGAACAATATTCATTTTTGTTATCTTCTAATCTGCTTCCTGAGTGGGTCACGTCCTGGATATTTCTCAGTGTGCTAGCGTGTGCTTTCAATTCACGCTAGCAGTTGGGTTACATCCCGGATTGATTCCAGAGCGGCTGACAGTACCTAATTAAAATAAATACAAAGTTGCCTGTAAAATAAATATAAATCCTAAAATAGCTACAATATAATTATTCGTTATATTATAACTATATTAGGGTTTATTTTACAGGTAAGTATTTAGTTTTAAATAGGAATACTTTAGTTAATTAGAGTTCATTTATTTTGTTAGATTAAAATTATATTTAATTTAGGGGGGTGTTAGGGTTAGACTTAGCTTTAGGGGTTAATACATTTATTAGAGTAGCGGCGAGCTCCGGTCGGCAGATTAGGGGTTAATACTTGAAGTTAGGTGGCGGCGATGTTAGGGAGGGCAGAATAGGGGTTAATACTATTTATTATAGGGTTTGCGAGGTGGGAGTGCGGCGGTTTAGGGGTTAATACATTTATTGGAGTAGCGACGAGGTCCGGTCGGCAGATTAGGGGTTAAGAAGTGTAGTTAGGTAGCGGCGACGTTGGGGGGGGGCAGATTAGGGGTTAATAAATATTATGTAGGTGTCGGCGATTTTAGGGGCAGCAGATTAGGGGTTCATAGGGATAATGTAGGTGGCGGCGATGTGCGGGCGGCAGATTAGGGGTTAAAAAAATTTAATAGAGTGGCGGCGATGCCTCGGTTTAGGGGTACATAGGTAGTTTATGGGTGTTAGTGTACTTTAGAGCACAGTAGTTAAGAGCTTTATAAACCGGCGTTAGCCCAGAAAGCTCTTAACTACTGACTTTTTTCTGCGGCTGGAGTCTTGTCGGTAGAGGCTCTAAAGCTCACTTCAGCCAAGACTCTAAATACCAGCGTTAGGAAGATCCCATTGAAAAGATAGGATACGCAATTGGCGTAAGGGGATCTGCGGTATGGAAAAGTCGCGGCTTGGAAGTGAGCGCTAGACCCTTTCCTGGCTGACTCTAAATACCAGCGGGCGGCCAAAAGCAGCGTTAGGACCCCTTAACGCTGCTTTTGACGGCTAACGCCAAGCTCTAAATCTAGGCGTAAGTGTTTACTTTCCCTTTAAGTTCTAACAAAACTCCCATTATAAATCCTGAGTTTCCAGTGCTTATATGTTGGGAATAGATTATTAAATGGCATGAACTGCTTTGGTATGGTAATATCTACAGAGCTATGGCTGAGCCTCAGGATCATGTCATGTGATTACCTATAGGGTTACCAGCCATATTAATTAGCATATGTAGTTGAACAGTGTAGCTAAGAAACTACAGGTGCAAGGTCTGTCATTATTTAATAGTAGAGTCCCCACATTTAAAAGTCTTTATGTCTGTATCAATTTTATATTAATTATAGTTGATCTGAACCATACAAATAGCGTGCCCAGTATTTTGGCAGGCTGTCAAGTACTATGTGTAATAAAATACTGTACACTTAAATACCTCTGTCAGCTAAATATAAAGGGCCTTCTAGGCCTTTATGCATTAGAAATATGGCTGAAAAAAGTTACACTGTGCATTTTCTATTATATGTGTTACAGGCAACCATGGGGGTGTTCAATCATTGCTGGGTATTTACTTCTGGCAGCCAAGGGGGTCACATCACTACTACATACATGTGTTACTGGCAACCAAGGGGTAAAAAATATATGTGGTTAGATCAAGGGTGGTGCCTAAAGTTTAGCTTTGGTGGTGACATTGTGTAAACCCAGCTATGAAGCAGAGCTGGCAACCTTAGAGTGCTCTCTTGTGAATTTTAATCTTCTGATGTTTTAATCTCTGAGACAATTGACTCTGGTTGTGTTTGGATTGTAGAGTGCAGGGAGTTGAGGAGAGTCATTTTATTTTTGGATCCAGGCAGCACAATATCTTGAGCAGGTCCTGGCATTGACGCAAATTGCTGTGCACACATAGGGATAATTTGTAACAATTTAGAACACCTAAGGGGAAATAGTGTCATGAATTTAAAAAATGAGGGACATACTTCCAGAATTCAGGACTGTCCCTAATCACAGGGACTTCTGATCACTAACTATTTAAAATATTTATTTCTTGTTATATTTTCCCATAATTCCTAGTAATAATGTATAGTGTGATTTTACTAGCTATAGGAGGATCTGGAGAACTAACCTTAAAGGGACAGTCAAGTGCAAAAAAACTTTCATGTTTCAAATAGGGCATGTAATTTTAAACAACTTTCCAATTTACTTTTATCACCAATTTTGCTTTGTTCTTGTGGTATTCTTAGTTGAAAGCTAAACCTAGGAAGGCTCATATGATGATTTCTAAGCCCTTGGAGGCCGCCTCTTAACACATGCTTTTTTTATTTGCTTTTCACAACAGGGGACAGCTAGTTCTTGTAAACCATATAGCTAACATTGTGATCACGCCTGTGGATTGTGGCAGACACTGCACTAATGTGCTAAAAGGAAAGTCAATAGATAATAAATAAAATGTCAAGTGCTCAGGGGGCTGTCAGAAAATGCTTAGATACAAGAAAATCACAGAGGTAAAAAGTATATTAATATAATAGTGTTGGTTATGCAAAACTGTAGAATGGGTAATAAAGAGATTATCTATCTTTTAAAACTACAAAAATTCTAGTGCTGACTGTCCCTTTAAATAGTGTGTCACACGGTACCATTCTTTGACTTTAGCTTTGGGCTGTATTCCTTTATAATAGTTCTGTGAAAAAATACCAGTGTTTACCCATGTACTACCCATTTAAATGTATTTTCTTATACTTGTTTAGAATCTGGGCACTGTGTTACAACAATAATATCAGCACTGAGTGAGTGTCAACCGACAACCGCACGCCAACCACAATATGTCTGCTATCGAGAGCACAGCTCACCCAAATCAAAGATGGCTGTATGTGGTTTATTTCTAATTTTACGTCAAAACGGAAATTTGGTAAAATTTCTAGACCCGCCTATTCCGGAAGCGCTGCAGTAGGAGACACGTGGTTGTACTTTCATCATGATGGATATAGAGATTGTCTCTGAACAACCGGATCCTGAAGGTAAAGTTTGTGTTTTATAACCGTATAGAGGTTGATAATGTAGATTCCTAATCAGTAATCGCAGTATCTAGCTCAAAACAAATTGCACAAACTCACTTCACGTAACAGGCAATGCAATATATACATTAATATTTACTATTGAGAGCATAGTGATCTGGTAACGAAGGGGTTACAATAATGATCATTTTATTGATCTAAATAAAACTTAAGTAATATACGTTCTAATGAGGAGAGCTGGGATAGACGAGAATCTATGGTACAAATATGTCACTGGTGCAGAGCTGCGTTTGTAAAGCAGTGGGTGCGTGGAAATAATATGCTTGCCCATCTACCGGCCCCTCTTGACAACTTCACTATTATTTAAACACGTTGGTTCTACAGCTATAGTTCAGACTACTCGGCCCTTTTGGCCTTGTAGGCTGCCTCAGCCCCAGATCCACATCTGAACTCAGGCCCCTTGTCTAACAGACATAATGTGACAAGCTCTGGGCTAATACACACTACAACGAATTGTCACCAAAAGCATTGCTGTCCTAGTCCAATTGTCCCCAGGGCTATATAGGGACAAAACGTCATGATGTCCCTCACGTTATGTTACACGTCCTGGATGTTGTAGTGTTTAAATCTTACTCCCCTGCACATATAGGTAAAAAAATAATGGTTATGAAAGAGTTTTTGTTATCAAATTAAAAAGTTTTGACGTTATATTATACTAACAGGAATTGCACATTTGTGAGCAAATAATCCCAAGGGACACCTTTCTTGATTGGTGGACAAGGATATGCCCCACTCAAGGCTATTTTTTTTCCTTTTCCCAGCAGCATCTGTTTTTCTTATTTAAAATACACATTTTATATTCAATAAACATAAAAATGTAAACATAAAACTTTGTTGTTTATTTCTCCAAATGTACTTATTATTCATTTTTTTTTTTTGTAGAAATCTTGCTGCTATGATGGCATAGGGAGTTGGGTTCTGGAATATGCACATGTCGTGACAGCAGTGGGTGTAGCGTTGTTATACAAAAAATAATATGTATGGTGACCTTTTAGAGTACAATAGTTCAACCACCGTAACTATGGTAAAGTTGGTTAGTGCTATATATCTAGAAGCACTGCTTAAAGTGAATGTCAATTTTGATGCTAAAGTGCCTGGTTTTTAAAAATTCGATTAAAAACAGGGGCACTTTAATTCATCAAAATTTACATTTCACTCCTGTTGTGCAAAAAAAAACTTACCTTTTAAACTTGACAGCCGCTCCAGCTTCCTCCACCCGTCGCAAAGCCTCTTCCTGGGTCTAAAATGAGGAATCCGTCTTCCTCCAATCACTGCGTTGAATCAGACACTGATTCCCCCGGGGGGGAAGCCGTCATTGGTGGATGACCTATCCATAATTTCTGACGTCCGAAATGGCTTTCAACGACCGGAGGAAGCTGGAGCTGCTGTCAAGTTTTTAAAAGGTATTTTTTTTTTCACAACAGGAGTGAAATGTAAATTTTGATGAATTAAAGTGCCCCTGTTTTTAGTCTAATTTTTTAAAACCGGGCACTTTAACATCAAAATTGACTAGGGCTGCAACAACTAATCGATATAATCGATAATAATCGTTTATGTAAATAGTTGCCAACGAATCTCATAATCGATTAGTTGGTTTGCAACTAGTTGGTCTGTGCACAGCACCAGCTGCTTCACTGAGCTCCTGCACATGGTATTGTGTTTATGGTTATGCCCTTAGCCTAAAGGATGTCTACAGACATTTTACTTTTCACTTTTTCAGGACAGTATAAGCTTACAACTGCTCCTGGCTTATGTACAACCCAAAAATAAAATGGGAGTCATCATTTGGATTGTTTATATTAAATCAGGTGATTTGGGACTATGCTTTACATTATATAGTGCAGAGATTGTTATTTACACCTAGCCCTAGATTGATGGGATTTGTTATTTGAATTGATGTGCACTATTATCTGTTTGCACAATTGTTAGCAGATCGCTTGCTATTGCTGATATGTACTGTATAGATAAATGTGAAAGGCTTTGTCCTGCTATTGATAAATAGTCCTTAGCACTTTTGTCTTTCATTGTTTTTTTTTATATTTTAAATTAATTGTAACAAGTACAAAATTCAACCTCTATAAGTATATATCTGTTATTATTATCATTTATTTGTATAGCGCCGCCAAATTCTGTAGCGCTGGGTACAATGATAGGGATATACAATGACAAAGATTTGTGATAAAATACAAAACATAACAAAACTAAACAAATCTAGCACAGGAGGAAGAGGGCCCTGCTCCGGAGAGCTCACAGTCTATAGGTTTAGGGTGCAGAGACATAAGGTTAGGGTAGCTTGTTACAACAGTTGTATTTGCAGCAGTGAGTCAGGCAGTTCATGTACATGTATTAGTTTGGTTCGGATGTGGGATGGAGGAGAGATGGTAAGCCTCTCTGAATAGGTGGGTTTTCAAGGATCATCTGAAGCTATACAAGGTTGGAGACAGTCTAATGGAGAGTGGTAGAGAGTTCCAGAGGACAGGAGTAGCACATGCAAAGTCTTGGAGGTGGGAGTGGGACATAGAGATAACAGGAGTGTAGAGACATAGGTCAGAGGTTGATCAAAGAGGACGGGATGGGGAATATTTCACGATGAGAGAGGAAATATAGTTGGGAGTTAGACTGTTGAGTGCTTTGTAGGTTAGGGCTAATACTTTAAATTGTATTCTGGAGTGTATGGGGAGCCAGTGTAGAGACTGGTGGGGCGGAGCAGCTGATGTAGATCGTCGACTTAGGTGGATGAGTCTAGCAGAAGCATTCATAATAGATTGGAGGGAGGAGAAGCTGTGTTTTGGAAGACCATTTAGGAGTAGATTGCAATAATCAATGCGTGACAGGATGAGGGAATGAATAAGTATTTTTGTAGTTTTTTGAGTAAGGAAGGGACGAATTCTGGAAATGTTGCATAGGTGTGAACGGCAGGATTTGGTAAGAGTTTGTATATGTGGGTTGAATGTGAGTTCTGAGTCTAGTGTGACCCCAAGGCAACGGACCTGGGGTGAGGTGTTGAGAATAGAATCTCCAACCATCAGAGAAATGTCAGGTGTCGGATGCCTCGAAGAGGGGGGGGGGGATAAGAAGCAGCTCAGTTTTGGACAGATTGAGTTGGAGGTAGTGTGAAGACATCCAGGAGAAAATTGCAGAGAGGCAGTTGGAAATCTGTTATTTTAAGAGCGGACTAGAAATGTTTCCCTAACCTTATAGCTCGTTATTTACCATTGCATTGCAATATTCAAGATATTTTTATGTTAGAATGTAGTCCAGACTTACTTTGCATTGGTGAAGAGCTAACAAACATAAACATCCCACCATGGTGAGATTGGCAAAAACCTATTTCTGTAACCTCAACACCATTTGAGTGCCTCTTCACTGATGGAAGCAAAATAGTTGCAAAAAGAGAGCCAGCCTCAGCCAGGAGCATGTTATAAACAGTGCTCATCTACCTCTTTCTAGTTCCACCTCATTTCAAACAGTTTGTGGTTTTGTTTTGCTTAATTATAAAAATGTGTTCTGCTGATTAAAAATTGCACAAACAGTTGTGTGAATGTAAAGTTTTAGTCTGAAATTTATATTTGTAACAATCGGTATATTGATTTTATTTTAAATACAGGAAAAAATAATCGGCCGGTTAATCGATTATGAAAATAATCGTTAGTTGCAACCCTAAAATTGACATTCACTTTAATGGATGTGCAATTGTCAATTTGTTTCTTATATAAGTGCAACACACAACGGTCTGGATTTGCACAGATCTTTGTGTGTTGCACTTTCAAACAAATCCGTCTCCGAAAAGAGCCAAATGCCGCTACTCGCGGCCATATTCTGCATTGGTTTTAGAAACAAATCGCCAAATGCCTCTACTCGCGGCCATATTCTGCATTCATTTGAGAAACAAATCGCCAAATGCACATATCTACTGCTTAAAGGGAAATGAAACCCACATTTTTTCTTTCACGATTCAGATAAATAATGCAATTTTAAACAACTTTCTAATTTACTTCGATTATCACATTTTCTTCATTCTCTCTTAGTATCTACATCTCCCAGCTTTGCGTGCAGCTAGAGGACAGACTTAGACTTTGTTTTGCTGTCCTTACCGGTTGCAGAGTATTGAAGGGCGCAAGCAGTTGTGTAGTAGGCTGCTGCACTGAGAAGAGTTAGCGGTTTTGTAGTGGGTGCACCACACGGCAGATTTTCCTGACCATCTGGCTAATAGTTTAGCCAATATTGAGCTAAAATTAGCTAATATTATTTAAAATGTTAATATTTATGGCACAAATGATTAAATACATTTTATGTAAAAATTATGCTATTCTTTTTTGCTTTGGGTAGCATTAACTCCTTAATGACTGGGCCATTTTTCAATTTTTTTACCCTTTAAGGACAAGGGCTATTTTTACATTTCTGCAGTGTTTGTGTTTATCTGTAATTTTCCTCTTACTCATTTACTGTACCCACACATATTATATACCGTTATTCTCGCCATTAAATGGACTTTCTAAAGATACCATTATTTTCATAATATCTTATAATTTACTATAAAAAAAATTATAAAATATGAGGAAAAAAAAACACTTTTTTTCTAACTTTGACCCCCAAAATCTGTTACACATCTACGACCACCAAAAAACACCCATGCTAAATAGTTTCTAAATTTTGTCCTGAGTTTAGAAATATCCAATGTTTACATGTTCTTTGCTTTTTTTGCAAGTTATAGGGCAATAAGTACAAGTAGCACTTTGCTATTTCCAAACCACTTTTTTTTTTCAAAATTAGCACTAGTTACATTGGAACACTGATCTGTCTGGAATCTCTGAATATCCCTTGACATGTATATATTTTTTTTTTAGAAGACAACCCAAAGTATTGATTTATGCCCATGTTGTTATATTTTATGCCACCATTTCACTGCCAAATGTGAGCAAATAAAAAAAAAAAAAAAAAAAACGTTCACTTTTTCACAAATGTTGTCACAAACTTTAGGTTTCTCACTGAAATTATTTACAAACAGTTAGTGCAATCATGGCACAAATGGTTGTAAATGCTTCTCTGGGATCCCCTTTGTTCAGAAATAGCAGACATATATGGCTTTGGCATTGCTTTTTGGTAATTAGAAGGCCACTAAATGCCGCTGTGCACCACACGTGTATTATGCCCAGCAGTGAAGGGGTTAATTAGAGAGCTTGTAGGGACCTTGAAGGGTTAATTTTAGTGTAGTAGACAACCCAAAGTATTGATCTAGGCCCATGTTGGTATATTTCATGCCACCATTTCACCGCCAAATGCGAGCAAATAAAAAAAAAAAAAAAAAAGTTAAATTTTTCACAATTTTAGGTTTCTCACTGAAATTATTTACAAACAGCTTGTGCAATTATGTCACAAATGGTTGTAAATGCTTCTCTGGGATCTCCTTTGTTCAGAAATAGCAGACATATATGGCTTTGGCGTTGCTTTTTGGCAATTAGGAGGCCACTAAATGCTGCTGCGCACCACACTTGTATTATGCCCACAGTTAAGGGGTTAATTAGGTAGCTTGTAGAGAGCTTGCAGGGTTAATTTTAGCTTTAGTGTAGAGATTAGCCTCCCATCTGACACATCCCACCCCCTGATCCCTCCAAAACAGCTCTCTTCCCTCCCCCACAATTGTCCCCGCCATCTTAAGTACTAAAATAAAAGGTGTTTTTTTTTTTTTTTTCTTTTTAAATTATTCAGCTGTGATGGACCCCTGCCTTAGCCCCCAACCTCCCTGATCCCCCCCCCCCCCCCCCAACGGCTCTCTAACCCTCCCCACCTTCCTATTTGCCACCATCTTGGGTACTGGCAGCCAGTACCCAGTTTTCCCCAAAAAATAAAGGTTTTTTGTGTTTTTTTTTTTTTTTTTATTACAGCTTTTTCTGTAGTGTAGCTGCCCCTAACCCTACCAGATCCTACACGCAGACCCCCCTCCGCATGCTCCCAGCATCCGGCGTGCACAATGCACTTGCAGGAACCGGATGCCGGGTAGCGATGGGCCGCCCATCCGCCTCCCTTGTAAGCTCCCACCAACGAACGGCACCATCGCTACCGGTGCAGAGAGGGCCACAGAGTGGTTCTCTCTGCATCGGATGCTTTTTAAAGGGTATTGCAGGATGCCTCAATATCGAGGCATCACTGCAATACCCTGAGAGCTGCTGGAAGCGATTGCAATCGATTCCAGCACTCTCTTAGACAACTGACGTACCAGGTACGTCCATTGTCACTAACTGACAGTTTTTGCAGGACGTACCTGGTACGTCAGTTGTCATTAAGGGGTTAAATTTATATTTTAGAAAATATTACACTGTCCTTACCCAGCTACTTAATGTCACCGGCTTGCAACATTTTCTGTGGAGAACACTGCAGCAGGATGCATTTCAAGTACAAAAAAAACTAAATTTTCAGAGCTAAATTACATGAAAAGGGGGCAAAATTAATAAACTTATATTGGCAACTTGTTTCATTGAAGGGACACAAGTCAAAATTAAACTTTCATGATTCAGATAGATCATGCAATTTTAACACTGAGTGCTAAGCACTTTACCACCTGGGTGCTAAGGTGATTTAAAGGGACAGTCTAGTATTAATTAAACTTTCATTATTCAGATAGGGCTTTTAATTTTAATCAACTTTCCAATTTACTTTTATAATCAAATTTGCTTTTTTCTCTTGGTATTCTTAGTTTAAACTAAACATAGGTAGGCTCATATGCTAATTTCTAAGCCTTTGAGGGCTGCCTCTTATCACATGCTTTTTAAATCTCTTTTCAACACAAAGAGACAGAAAGTACACGTGGGCCATATAGATAACACTGTGTTCAGGCACAGGGGGTTATTTAAGATTCAGCACAACACAATGCTAAATTTAAGACAATAGATAATAAACAGTCACAGTCATGTGATCAGGGGGCTGGAAGAAGGTTCCTAGATACAAGGTAATCACAGAGGTAAAAAGTATATTAATATAACTGTGTTGTTTGTGCAAAACTGGGGAATGGGTAATAAAGGGATTATCTATCTTTTAAAACAATAACAATTCTATGGTAGACTGTCCCTTTTTAAGGTTTTTTTTTTAAAAAAATTTTGAACTTTTTTTTTTTTTTTTTGAACTTTTGTATTTTTTTTCCAGTTCCTCAAGACATAACCTGTTATAAAGGTTAGGTGATTACCTTTCTAACGGTGGATCTTGGGGGCCTGTAGCTGCTTAGATGTCTTAGATACAGGCAACTAAAAATTTAGTATAAAACAGTTTAAAAAGTTACTTAGAAGTTCCCATTTTAGTTATGTTAAAAAGGTAGCTGGAACACCCACCCAAATATCAGACACTCCCCCCTTCCTTTGCATATGAAAAGACCCTTTAAACAAGCAGGAGTAGGTATACATCAGTATTCTCCTAAAACTTTGGTGCTTGGTTAGGAGTCTGAAAATCAAAACAGTGTTATTTAAAAATAAGGAATCCGGATATCTGTGAATGGAGATCACAAAAAAGAGGGCGCCTCCTAGTGTAATACTGCAAGTTAAACCAACGGTAGCAGATCTTGAGAAAGAAAATATACTCACAAAATGAGCAGCACCAATGTGCTAAATGACGCAGGCTGAGATATCAGTTTCCCAGCAAACTGATCCTCTGAAGGATGTAGGGGCCCAGGGGTGGCCAAAGTAGGTGTAGGTAAGACTCAGGCTTCCAAATAATTCAGCAAACTTTTTATTTAAACCAGTTAGTATAAAACCAGTGGGTGTGTACAATGCCCAAAGTGTATAAAAACAAAGTTTCAGACAGATTGCAACGCGTTTCTCAGCTGTACTAGTTTCATCAGGCATCTGTTGAAATGGTGGAAGCTCTGGCTTTTGTAGCTGTTTTACCTAATCCCTAATTGGTTACACCCTTTTTCCAATTGAACAGGTGCATCATCAGTAAAAAACTAATCCTAAAATAGCTTATCACACATGTGAATATAAACAAACACATGAACCATAATACAATTTTGATAATTGCCATTTCATAAAGCCACATAGAATACAAATGCGATCCATAGCAAGCTTTCCTTACTTGTTCCCTACACATTTGTTTGAAGATGATTAACACGTCGGTATTTCACAAATTAATGTCTAGTGACGATACATTTGGTTTATAACGTTGAGACCGTCATAAAGAGAAGGGTGAGTGCTGGTGATCAGCAAAAATTATGTATACTGCAACACCGATCTATCATAGCATTTAAGCATTGGAACAGTGTATTCATATGTTAAAGGGACAGTACACCGTAAAATTGTTTTTATATGAATGTATTTTCAATGACTTGATAAACCAGCTGCAAAGTAAAAAAATTATGAGAAATTGCATTTTTCAGTTTATTTGTGTATATGAAGTAGCTGGTTTTGTGCTTTTAAACCACAGCCTATTGCAATGGGTTGAGCTTCAGGTAATATCAGATCTCATTATGTTATCACTTTTATGTACACAGACTTGCTTCCTTATCTTATATTTGTCTGGAAAACCAAAGCTCAATACTTAGAGAGAACAATCGAAAATTATCATTTTATTACTTAACTATCATGCCCCCCACTGAGAGTGTAATCTCTTCTGCTGGCTGTTTTTACTTAGGCTATTCAATAGAAGAAACTTTCAGTATAGGTTGGGATAACACAGGCTAAATCAGCTATTTCAAATGCCAAAATAGGGGTAAAGGAGCTACTTGTAAACAATTTAAAACACTCCAGCAGGTAAAATGAATCATTGGGAACAATTTAAAGGGGAGAATATTTTTGGGTGAACTGTCCCTTTAAGTCCGCTACTCATACATTGTAGCAATATAAACATGTGACGGCTTAGCTTTGACTCAAGGTTTTAACAGGTTCAGATCAAGTTAATATTCTCAAACTATCTCATTTGCCGATAGTTATTGAATGTGAGCCATGCTGGATGAGTGGATGTAGGGATATATGTTTGTATGTGGAATTATATTTTTGCGGTTATGTGTCAGCTCTCTTGAGCCGAAGGCTTGCTCATGATCGCTAGTGCTGTGGTTATTGACAGCAAAGTGTGCTTCTGGTATGCAGGAGAGTGCACGCTCACAGTAATAAGCGAAGCCACATCCGGAATAGTGCTCAGACCGTTAGCAGCATCTGCATGGCTGATAGAAGGAATGGGGAAACAGAGTTTAAAATGAATTATTAGAAGTTAGGCTTATGTATGGGAAAAAAAATATTAAGTTTGAGTTAAAACATTATAACCTACACTATGAGCATTAAAACTTAAAGGGACACTGAACCCACATTTTTTCTTTTGTGATTCAGATAGAGCATGACATTTTAAGCAACTTTCTAATGTACTCCTATTATCAAATTTTCTTCATTCTCTTGGTATCTTTATTTGAAATGCAAGAATTTAAGTTTAGATACCGGCCCATTTTTGGTGAACAACCTGGGTTGTCCTTGCTGATTGGTGGATAAATTAATCCACCAATAAAAAGTGCTGTACAGAGTTCTGAGCCAAAAAAAGCTTAGATGCCTTTTTCAAATAAAGATAGCAAGAGAACGAAGAAAAAATGATAATAGGAGTAAATTAGAAAGTGGCTTAAAATTGCATCCTCTATCTGAATCATGAAAGAAAAAATTTGGGTTTAGTGTCCCTTTTTGAAGTAACTAAAAGTTCAGTATTTAAGGTCCCTTTTAAGTAACAAAACAGTAAAGAGGTGATAAAAAGCATTTAAGGCACTAACCAGCTATGATAAACATTGAATACATTTATTTACACAGAATATATTAAAATGATTAAAGTGATGGTAAATCCAAGCGTTTAACAAACGTTCGGATTTACAGTACCATCACTAAAAATCAAGGGGAGTTTCATTGATCAAACGTACAAAATGGTGCTAAACTCACCTTTTTCTGTGCCGTTGCATAGCGCTAAATTTAGCAGCTCCAGCCACCCACGTCACAACAATCTTCTACCAATGAGGTGCAGATAACCGTAAGTCTATAACGTTACTGGTTAGAATTCTTCTGCCCTCATAGGGCTAAGACGTCTGGTAGATGAACACTGGGATCCAGGCGCCTGAACAATGGTTTCATTTTTCTATGCAAATGGAGCTCATCACGTTCTACTTTTTCAACACACAGAATGGGTCTTTCCACAGTATTGATATTATATGACGCTCAGTGTTTGGAATCCACGCTATGCTGTATAACTGTAGCAAATGCGGTCTGCTCAATGTAAAAATGATGCCCAGCGCTTTAGATGCACACTCTGCTGTTCGACTGTTATACGCATTTCGCCTCTGAGCCTTTGTGAAGAGTATCTGATTGGCTTAAAATGCCCTCCTTTTATAGTGCATATTTTTAACCTCTTACTTTTCATACGATATTGGCACACATTCTTGCTTATAGTTTTCAGTATTCCTGTAGATAGTGTTATTTTGGAAATCACAGAATCAAAATATATTATGTAAACTTTTCACCATGGTCTCATACTAAATTCAAAAAGGGTAATTCTGATATTTCAACTGTAAAAAAAGGTTTCATGACTTATTAGTTCAATGGGGATTCCAACTCTCAACTTCAGTAGTTTCTTGCTTCAGAAAAAGCTTTACTTAAAGGGACAGTCTACTCCAAAATTTTTATTGTTTAAAAAGATAATCAATTAATTACCTATTCCCCAGTTTTGCATAACCAACACAGTTATATTAATATACTTTTGTACCACTGTGATTACCTTGCATCTAAGCCTCTGCAGACTGCCCCCTTATTTCAGTTCTTTTCACATACTTGCATTTTAGTCACAGTGCTGATTCAAAAATAACTCCATGGGAGTCAGCACAATGTTTACTATATGGCACACATGAACTAGCGTTGTCTAGCTGTGAAAAACTGTCAAAATGCACTGAGATAAGAAGAAGCCTTCAAGGGCTTATAAATTGGCCTTTGGAGCTTACCTAGGTTTATCTCTCAACCCCTTTTAACCACTTGACTAAATATAATATTGCACATCCATTTCTGTAATATCAAAAATAAGAGGGCACATGCTTCAAATAACAACATACACAGCTCATTCAATATATGGCACTTGTACCTATTAACATACAATTATATCAGAGTCCCATGTTGAAAGTCACTATGATAGTGAAAAAAATCAGGTATTTCCTCAGTTTGAATGATGGCTGCACTCCTCTTCACAGAAGATACTGGAAAAACTGTAAAATAGAAGAGAGGGACGCCTCATGTGTAGAATCACCAAATCAATAAAGCTTATGCACTCGAGCCAAATTGGTACTCACATTTAAAATAAGCCCCCCAATGTGCTAATGGAAGCAGATTGACATAATATGGTGTCCACTCCAGGATATCCCAGCCAGGTGTGTCTGTAATGGAGAGTCAGTCTTTTAATAAAAATGTTTTTTACTATAACACAAGTATAGTGGTTTCTACCTTGCCTCTCATTTACCAATATTGGGCTGTTTGTGCATTTATCCTGTTTTTGGACCATATCGTTGGTAACACCTGGAGTGGGTGAGTTGATACGCCCTAGCCTAAAATTATCAATCTGCATCTACCAGCAGATAGGTGTGCCATTTGGCATAATTATCTCCATCTATTTGGTTGATCTGCACATGTGGTTTCCTTTGTTGTCTTGACTCTCCATTACAGACACACCTGGCGGGGATATCCTGGAGTGGGTGTACTGACACACCATATTATGTCAGTCTGCTTCCATTAGCACATTGGGGTGCTTATTGTAAATGTGAGTACCAATTTGGCTCGAGTGCATAAGCTTTGGCTTTATTGATTTGGTGATTCTACACATGAGGCGTCGCTCTTTCTTCTATTTTACATTTCTGTTATATATATGATTTATAAGATTAAAACACTTCATCAAATACATATTATATACATTTGTGTGTGTGTGTTAACATTTTATATATACTATTAATCCAATCCCTATCAACTCCCAATTAGTGCTTCATAATATGAGTTAAAAATATTTAGTACAGTATACAAAACTTAAAATATATGATTTTATTAAGTACAAAATCAGGAGGTGGGTGGGATTGGACTCACATCTCTCTCCCTTAGACACTGACTACTGTACCAAACCTACTATTCCTACATGCCATTAGCTAAAGTACAGTACTAATGATTTTCAAGTAGTGTTTATTAGTATAATACGAAATACATTCAGATAGAGCTAGATTATCACTACACATTTCGTCGCTCTCCATGAGCATTTAATTATGTGGATGTCAATTTATAAAACACTGGTAAATGGACAGGATCGACCCCATGTACTCTATTTCCCTTATATGGGCAAAATCATTAGGCCAAACGCCCTAATTATATACCCAATTAACTAAAGTGTAGGTATGGTATTTAAGAATTAAGTAATCATTACAGATATAAACATAAATACGTTGTGTACATTTCAACTGTAAACAACCTACAAAATAACATATTTATATTTCATACTCCTTACCATATAAGGATCCCTAATGGGGAACAATCTGAACATTGTTACTTAAAAGTGTTTTTATCATTACAAAGGTAGTTTAAATCCATTTCTGCATTTAAAGGGATGGAGGGTGTCAAACTCGGATATAAGTTTGACTTTATTTAACCTCTTAACTTGCCTATCAAAACTATGTGTATGTATGTGTGTGTGTATATCAGTGATGTGCAGTCACTAGAGGCAGGTGAGGCAGTGCTTCACCTCTCATATGGGCAAAAATATATATATTTTTTATTGGCTTTAAAAAAAAAATTGTAAATTTTTTCCCCCAGCATTTTTTTTCTCACAGCTATATGTTGTGCAATGAAGAGGCACAATCAGGTCTGCCCACCATTACACAACATGCTGCGCCATCTACTGGATGCAAGTGGTTAAGATCATTGCATGGCTCATTAACTGCTTATTTGAGACAGTCCTATTTGGGCTGAACCAATCCAGTGAGAGGCATTAGTAAGTGGAACATAGGGTTGGGGCTGGATGTTAAATCATATAAAACAAAACAAAAACGCAAAAAAAAACAACTTTCATATATTTTGTTGCTGTCCTGTGAACCTGCTAGCTTTGCTAAAGTGAAAAAGAGAGTTCTGTTCTTCCCCTCTAAGTGCAGTGGAATGTGCCACTGTCACTTCCTGAATCCTTACAGAGCAGGAGAGAGGCACAGAGAGCAGTGTTTCACCCACATCTTATTAAAGTAAGATTTTACTGAAAGATTCTGTTAGTTAAAATGATAATTTAATGAATGTGGTTTAGTGTTTGTTTACTCTTTTATAGCAGGGTCGTTTTTGTATTTTGTTTACTCAAACTTTACACCCACTAACTTAGCAGCTTGCCTCTGTACTTCACACTAAATTATAGACTAATTTTCTGAACTCTCTGTAGCTCTGCTGTTTTATTACTTTAAAATGCAGTGGTCCCCCCCCTTGTGTGTGTGTGTGTGTCTCTATCTATCCATCTCTCTCCTTATGTGTTGTTCTCCCCCATGGTCTCTTTCTCTCTCTGTCTCTCTTCCTCCCCCTCTGACTCTCATCCCTTATGTAATGAAAGAATCTATAAGCATAATTTGCAGCATTAAAGTAAAATGTATGTTTTAAACATATTTTAATGGGCATGGATTTCTAGATCTCATAATCAGAGCAAGCATTGTGTTATCTGGCAAGAGTTTCTGTTACAATCCTTTTAGACTAAAATCAGATGTTTACTAAGTTGACCAGTTTTCCAAGACACCATTTAAAGGGACATGAAACCCATATGCAAATTTAAATAACTTTCCAATTTACATCTAATATCTAATTTTCTTTATTCTTTTGATGTCCTTTGTTGAAAATCATATCTAAATATGCTCAGTAGCTGCTGATTGGTGGCTGCACATAGATACCTCATGTGATTGGCTCACCCATGTGCATTGCTATTTCTTCAACAAAGGATATCTAAAGAATGAAGGTGTATCCTAGCCACTGCCTCACCATCCTCTGACGTCACTGCACGTCACTGGTGTGTATATATATATATATATATATATATATATATATATATATATATATATATATATATATATATATATATATATATATATATATATATATATATATATATATATATATATATATATATATATATATTTATATTTTTAGTAGACAACCCAAAGTATTGATCTAGGCCTATTTTGGTATATTTCATGTCACCCTTTCACCACCAAATGCGATCAAATAAAAAAAATAGTTAAACTTTTTTACAAACTTTAGGTTTCTCACTGAAATTAATTACAAACAGCTTGTGCAGTCATGGCGCAAATGGTTGTAAATGCTTCTCTGGGATCCACTTTAAAAAAATAGCAGACATATATGGCTTTGGCATTGCTTTTTGGTTTTTAGAGGGCCTCTAAATGCAGCTGTGCACCACACTTACCCAGCAGTGAAGGGGTTAATTAGGTAGCTTGTAGGGTTAATTTTAGCTTTAGTATATAGGTTACCCTCCCACCCGACACATCCCACCCCCTGATCCCTCCCTAATCTCTCTCAAACAGCTCTCTTCCCTTCCCCGCCCCACAATGGTCAACCCCATCTTAAGTACTGGCAGAAATTCTGCCAGTACTAAAACAAAAGGCATTTTTTTTTATAAATTTTTTTGCAGTGTAGGACCACCCCGCCAAAAAGCTCTCTAAACCTCCCCCCTCTACCTATTAGCCACCTTCTTAGATACTGGCAGCTGTTTGCCAGTACCCAGTTTGCTATAATTTTATTTGGCAAACAAAAACATTTTTTATGTAGTGTAGCTACCCCCCCCATTACCATAATGAGCAATTTTATAATTTACTCCTGTTATCAATTTTTCTTCTTTCTCTTTGTATCTTTATTTAAAAAGCAGGAATGTAAAGCTTAGGAGCCGGTCCACCAATAAGCAAGCGTAACCCAGGTTCTGAACCAAAAATGGGCCGGTGTTCTGTCGAACTGCAATTCATCGAAAACTGCAATCCGACGTCCCTTCCGGTGATTCCATACATCTGATTGGTCCATGTCCAGTTAGTGACAGGACTCACAACCAATCAGATGGGCACTGTAATAGCCTATCTTCACTATCTATTTTGCCTCTGCATGGGGGGTTCGCCCCCCTTGTTAACCTCATTTTACAAGGTATGCCAGAGGATTGGCGGTGCCCCCCCAGACAGAGGCAAAACAGATATTAAAATAGAAGACTCACCGGAAGTGGCGTCAGATTGCAGTTTGCGACAGAACACCGGCTCCTAAACTTTACATTCCTGCTTTTTAAATAAAGATTTCAAGATAGAGAAGAAAAATTGATAATAGGAGTAAATTAGAAAGTTGCTTAAAATTGCATGTTCTGTCTGAACCATGAAAGAAAATGTGTGTTTAGTATTACTTTAGGAGGAGGGTTTTTTTAAAATCCCCCTTCCTCCTGTCTAGTTGAACTTCTTCTTTTTTTTTTTTTTTTTTTTTTTTTTAATACCCCAAAATGTAATCCCCTTTCAATTTCTGTTATGAACTTACCTAAAGTGTTTATATAGGATAGTTTCAGTGTTTCCCCTTTCTATCTGCCAAATGTGTTTCCTAATTTTATCCCTTGCGTTGTCTACTAGTTTGTCTTAAATATTGTAAATAACATTGTAACTGGTATATTATGTTATCTGAGCATCTGATAACGTCCCTAATTTTAAGTTATTTAATTTCACATTTTATATCAAAATCTCAATGTGTTTACTGTCCCTTTAAGTAGAGGGCAGTTGTGCAGCAGTCAGCTTAGTTGAGGAGAGGTCAGCAAGGAATGTGTGGTAGTCGATTTTCAGTAAAAAAAAAATCGAACTGTGAAGGAAAGAGTGCTTTAAAGGGACAGTAATACTGAAATTATTATGTAAATTGTGTACCATATTTTAAATACATTATTTGATTAAAATTGGATCTTAAAGTAGAATATTTTGCCAGCCGGTGGCATTACAAAGTAGCCAGATAGGGGAAATAATTAATCACAGGTATAAGAAAATGTTTTTTTATATTCTTTAATTGTATATTTTACGAGTGACAGTGGATCATTTTAAGATTTGGTGTACTGGAAATGTTATGTAAACTTGTAAAATCTAAAAAAAAAAAACTATTTAAATAATAAATAAAAAAAACAAAAAACGAGGGGTACCAATACTTTTGGCCACATCGGAATATAACACGAATAGCATTAAATACTGATTATAATATTCTAGGAATAGTTTAACTTCCATCCATTAGCAACAAAAAGCAAATTTATTCCTGCAGATTTTGTCAGGTAGGTCTGGATGTATAATTATACATGCTGAAAGATCACATTGGAACCATATGCTGCTTATTGACGTCACAATAACAAGAGTTCTAGTGATGTGGGGTTTTGAGTGACACATTAGTTGACAGAATGTTGGGGTTTTTTGTTTTGTTTTTGCAGAGGTGAAATATGAGTTCTTGTAATTTGCCAACTGTTACAAACAATTTCATTTACATTCAAACAAAACCAAATTTTTCATCTCTTACAAATTTGTTATGGCATCAGCATTTGGGTGACACATAAAATTCTTGAAAGTGGCGAGTGATGTTTGCAATATAAATCTTAGCAACACTGATAGATGCTGTAATGGCAGAAATATTCCTGTCAAAGTATATATTGTCACTTGCAAGGCAACGGTTACCAGGTGTCCAGAATTGAACCTGACATTTGGGTATTTAAGCCAGCTGTGCAGTACAACATTGGTAACAAATTTTAAAGGGACATGAAAACCAAAATGTTTCTTTCATGCAATTTTAAACAACTTTCTAATTTACTTCTATTATCAAATATACCTCCATCCGAAATCACTATTTGAGTAACTTTTTGTTGCAACAGCTTTTATCTTGAAAACCCTTGTTGGCCACTTTTAATTGACATATATTGGGCCCATGGTAATGGATACGGTTATGCCATTGAACTTGCCCCCCTGATTTTGAGGACGCATCCACTACCCGAATTTAAAGGGCCATAATACCCAAATGTTTAAACACTTGAAAGTGATGCAGCATAGCTGTAAAAAGCTGACTAGAAAATATCACCTGAACATCTCTATGTAAAAAAGAAAGATATTTTACCTCAAAGGTTCCTCAGTAGCCACCTCCCATTGTAAAGGATTTCTAAGCAGCATTTTAGTGTGTCTGTCCTAGGACAGCAGATGGGATGAGCATTGTGCGCACTCATATTTTTTCACCAATCAGGTAAAGGAAGCTTACTATGAAATCTCATGAGAGTTAAGTCAAATCTCATGAGATCACAGTAAGAGTTCATGACCTCAGCAATGCTGATGCTGATTGGCTGCTGTTCATTTCTTCATTTATTTTTTTATTTTTACCTGCAGCTGGGAGCAGCTGAGTATAACTTTTTACACAGAACTTACTCTGCTGAGCTGAGGAAATTGTGAGGTAAAATATCTTCCTTTTTTACATAGAGATGCTCAGGTGATATTTTCCTGTCAGCTTTTTACAGTTATACTGCATCAGTTTCAAGTGATTTAGCATTTGAGTATTATGTCCCTTTAAAGGGAAATGAAAAAGCATTTTTCTTTCATAGAGCATGCAATTTTAAACCACTTTCTTAATTCTATTATCACATTTTCTTTCAGGAGTGTGCATGTCTGGGTCACTATGGCAGCAGTTTTGCAAGAATGTTATCCATTTGCAACAGCGCTGGAAGGTAGCGCTATTTTCTGCCATGTAGTGCTCCAGACACATTTAGGTATCTCTTCAACAAAGAATACCATGGGAATGATGCAGTTTTGAAAAAAGAAGTAAATTGGCAACTTTGTTTAAATTGTTTTTATTTTATTCTCTGTCTGAATCCCAAAACATTTTTTTGGGGGTTTCATATCCCTTTAAGGGATATTAAATTTAATTCACCATACAATATTTAAAGGACCAGTTAATACAGTAGATTTGCAAAATCAACAAATGCATGATAAAAACACAAAGCAATAGCTCCTTTTTGAAAAAAATAAATAAAAATCATTTATGTCTATTTCCACTCCTGTATCATGTGACAGCCATCAGCCTATCACAAATGTACGTACTGTGAACTTTTGCACATGATCAGTAGGAGCTGGTGACTCAATGTAAATCTAAAAATCCAGTGCACGTTTTGTTAATGGAAGGAAGTTGGAAAGTTGCCTAAATTGCTGCTCTATCTTAATCATGAGTTTAATTTTGACTTGAGTGTCCCTTTAATTATGCATAGCTAAAAAAACAAACAAACAAACTTTGCAATGCACTTAAATTATTTTGCCTGCCTATTCTGCGGTTGCAGTGCATTCTGCGGAATGAAGACCCCCGACACTCCCTACGTGCAGTAATTATGAAACCTGTAAGGATGCTAAGCACTTTCCCACCTGGGTGCTAATATTTTCTAAGGTTTTTTTTTTTAAAAATTTAACTTTTTTTTTTTTTTTTTTTTTTTACAGACCCCCAAGACTTACACTGTTGGAAAGGTTAGGCGATTACCTTTCCAACAGTGGGTCTTGGGGGTCTGTAGCTGCTTAGATGCCTGGCTTCTAAGCAGCATGCCCCCATCTCCTATACTTAACATTGTTAAGTATAAATAAAGTTGCGTGGTGATGTAATCACGTCATTGCGCGTCACGTGAATCCCCGGCGATGCCTGTCACTCTACAGGCACGATCGCCGGGGTAGGAGCAGTTAGGAGCCCCAGATCTCCCTCAAGGTGGGAGAGTGCTCATGATGGCTCTGAGCCGTCATTAGCACCAGAGGGAGAAAGGGACACTGAACCCATATTTTTTTTCTTTCGTGATTTAGATAGAGCATGCAATTTTAAGCAACTTTCTAATTTACTCCTATTATCAAATTGTCTTCATTCTCTTGGTATCTTCATTTGAAAAGCAAGAATGTAAGTTTAGATGCCGTCCCATTTTTGGTGAACAACCTGGGTTCTTGTTGATTGGTGGATAAATTCACCCAGCAATAAACAAGTGCTGTCCAGGGCCTGAACCAAAAATGGTCTGGCTCCTTAGCTTAGCTGCCTTCTTTTTCAAATAAAGACAGCAAGAGAACGAAGAAAAATGGGAGTAAATGAGAAAGTTGCTTAAAATTGCATGCTCTATCTGAATCACGAAAGAAAAAAAATTGGGTCAGTGTCCCTTTAAAGGGATTTGCTAGTGCAAAAATTGCATGCTCTGCTATCTTACCAGACACAAAGGATTAAAAATACTGCTCAAAGCCTCAATCACTGCAGATGCCAAGCTAAACACAGGATGTGATTGGTGAGGCTGTGCTCTGCTGATTGGCGTACTGGCAGTTTCCTCCTTGGGACCAGCAGTTCACTGCGACTCTTGAGTGCTACTTTAAAGGGACAGTCTACTCCAGAATTTGTTTGAAAATATATTACCCATTCCCCAGTTTTACATAACCAACAATGCTATATTAATATACTTTTTTTTTACCTCTGATTACGTTGTATCTAATCCTCTGCAGACTGCACCCTTATTTCAGTTTTTGACAGACGTGTATTTTAGCCAATCAGTGCTAACCCCTAAGTAACTCCACGGGAGTGAGCACAATGTTATCTATATGGCACACATGAAATAGCGCTGTCTAGCTGTGAAAAACTGTCAAAATGCACTGAGATTAGAGGCTGCCTTCAAGGGCTAAGAAATTAGTATATGAGCCTACCTAGGTTTAGCTTTTAACAAAGAATACCAAGTGAACAAAAGCAAATTGGATGATAAAAGTACATTGGAAAGTTGTTTAAAATTGCATGCCCTATCTGAATCACGAAAGTTTGATTTTGACTAGACTGTTCCAGCCTTGAAATTACGTGATCGCATCAATAGCATGATTTCATTTTTACAGCAAGGGTTTACATCGGAACTTTGTTCTGATCTAAGCACTTGCACCCCAGCATTAAAGTGAATGTCATCTTTAATGATAAAGTGCCCGGTTTTTAAAAAAACTATTAAAAACGGGCACTTTCATTCATGAAAGTTTACATTGCACCGGATTTTACAAATACTTACCACCACCTTCTTCTCCTGAAACACTGGATCGCCGATCCCACGCCTGCAGCTCTTCTGTACTTCGTCAGCAATGACAAAACCGTCTCTCGCCGGTTTCATCATTGCTGTGTTAGTACAGCAGGAAGAAGCAGGCGGGACGATCCGGTGAAGAAGGTAAGTATTTGTAAAATCCGGTGGAATGTAAACTTTCATGAATGAAAGTGCCCCTGTTTTTAATAGTTTTTTTTTTTTTTAAACGGGCACTTTATCATGAAAGTTGACACTCACTTTAAGGGGTTAATGTGTTTTTTGCTTCTTTTTTTTTGTATTCTGTCTCACTGGTTTTCATACCTATCCGCAGGCCTCCCTAACAGGCCAGATTTTGAGGATATCTGAACTAGAGAACAGGTGAAATAATCAGCTGATAGTAAACATGCTTATTCTACCTGTTCTCACCCAATGTAATCCTGCAAATCTTGCCTGTTAGGGAGGCGTGTTGGCAGATTTGAAAACCAGTGCTCTATCTGTATCATGAAGGGAAATTTGTTTCCTGTCTCTTTTTTTAAAAGGTTTAACAAAGCTGGAGATAAATTATTAAATCATAAGGAATTAAACCAAAAGCAAGAGGTTATATAGTTTTGTAGTATATTGACGAGTAATTAGACTTAACATTTTTACAGAAAAGGATTTAGAGCATCAACTGCATCTGCACATTTTAATTCCCGATTCAGAGCAAACAATTTTAATCTGCTTTCTATTTGACATCTATTGTAAAATGTGCCTTGTTATCCTTTGAAGGATCAGCAATGCACTGTTGGAGCTAGCTGAACACATCTAGTGATCCAATAACAAGAAGCTACTATGTGCACCAATTAACGGCTAGCTCCCAGTAGCGATGTGCTGCTCCTGGATACAAAGAGAGCAATTTTTATAAATAACAAAAACAAATTAAGGCTTGGCGTAAAACAAATCTTATGTACCAAGTATCATGGCATAGCACATGCACAACAGATCATTTAAGTACAGTGTAATGCCTTGCAATATTATAATATTTAACAAATCTGTTTATAACTGTTAATTAAGCTATCCAAAGCACAAATTTATTGCATAATGTAACATAAATTGATTAAATGATTATTTGTGCAACAAACATTGAAAAAAATGAAGTTTTAGCTTCAATTTTAGCTAGGGATGCACCGAAATTTTGGCCGCAGAAAGTTTCGGCTGAAAATAGCATTTTTTGTTATTTCGGTTTTCGTTTTTTTTGCCTTTTATTTTCGGCAAAATTATTGTGTAGCATATTTTAAATTTGATGCCAGCCTAGAGCTGCTGTTTGAGTTCATTACTTGACTTACTGTTTTGCATATAATAATAGTTGTCTAGGACTATACTTTATTTTGATAATTGGTAACAAAACAAAAACGGTTAAATTTGATTCTGTTACACAGAACTAAATAAAGAATAATACTAGCGATGCACCAAAATTTGGGCCGCCGAAAATGTGCAATTCCAATTTCGGCCCAAAGAGGACCAAAATGGCTAAAAATGTACAGCCCTCCCCTGTTCTATTGAGTTACATGTCTATCCTTAGCATAAGGTGAGCAGCACAACACTGGCATGGTACACAGAGCACACACATAAGTACCATGACATAATGATATTTGAAACCAGGAGAGAAGGAAACCAAAGTTCTGAATAGTGAATACAAATATCAAAGGAGGATAAGTAACATGTTTATAAACACTTGATATTATCAGACAAAGCCCTAAGCACACACAGTGAATATCTTTAAGCCTTATATACAGTGCTCATACATCAACCTCTTGTGCGTAGACATTCTATTCTCCTGAGGCAAATATGCATGCACACTTTATAAGCATAAGCCCCAAGCTCGCACACAGTTGGTACAAATTAGCACCCACCAGACAGTGTATACAAAAAAGCACAGTAACTTTCTATAACCACCTTGCACATAAGGTTATAGCCAAGTCCAGTGGTCCTGGTGATAGGTGACAGACAGACTCCATTTGGGGCTCCGGACATATAATCTGACGGGTCAGTGTGAGACCCGAACCAGGAACTAGGCGGAGATACGATGAGAGACGATCAGGTGCAGCCACGCTCATCGCACGGATAACTACACCCAAAAACAAAACACATGTCCACCTCGTATTGTTGTCTGGCTATAACCACGCTCTCCCTTATAGAGCTCCAGTTTCACTGCAGATCACGCCCTACTGTACAAGTGACCATGTCCATTTGTTGGAGCTTTCCCGCCTACAAGCTCTCTCAGCTACACACACACACACACTGTAGTTAAAAAAAGAAAAAAACAATTTCGGTTTCGTTTCGGTTTTCGGCCAGGATCATACTGAATTTTCGGTATCTGTTTCGGTCCAGAATTTTCATTTCGGTGCATCCCTAATTTTAGCGGGGTGGTGGGTAAAGTCAGCTGGGTGGTGTCCATTAAATAGGTCTTGTGAAGAACACTGAATCAGTACATCAGACAAGTGTGATTGTCCAATAAGTACATTTTAATTGGATGGACTAATATTGCCTGTGCCTTTTACAAATTGTGCTTGCATACCGGTCAACCTTTCCCTGAGGACTTCTGGGTCTGAGAGTCCTTGGCTGTGCAGGGGAGGCTTGTGGCGGACACGTTTTGCACAAAAGCAAGATGTTAAACTGGTAAAACGCACAGGAACATTAAACGTTTTAAATAGATTTCACGCACCTCCCTCTAATTAGGGCTGCCACCATGTTGCAACTTGGGTTACACGTAGGGTTGCCACCTCGGCCATGTTTTCCTGGGCACTTATGAGATATACATTTTGCCGGGTGTGCAGGTAGGAACATGAATTTCAACCCTAGACAGCACACAAATAGTGACACTGAACAGCACTATTCATGTTCCTGCTTGCACACCCTGCAGCATGTATAACTCCTAAGTGTCCAGGAAAACATGGCCAAGGTGGCAACTCTAGTTATACAAAACAAAAGGATCCTGGCTAACAGGAAACAGGCTTCACAGATCTTCACCAACCTCTAAGTCCGCGGACATCCATAAAGGGAAAGCACACACCGGTCAATAAACTAAAATCAGGTACTTTATTGGAGTGTTAAAAACAGAAATAGAGACAAAGCTCCATTAAAACAGGAAAAAAGGCTACAGCGTGACTGACTGCAGACATGTTTCACGTGTGACTACACGCTTGTTCACTGCTGTTAGGCGTTAGGACCAGAGCTCCAGGAAGCATCACCGGACGAAGGACAAGTGCCTACGCTGAAGCGAACGCAGCCTGAAGGCACGGATCCCTGGAAGTGGTAAGTGCTAACCTTCTTTTCTTCTTTTGCTGTGTGGCAACTCTAGTTACACTGCAGGTATCTGAAAGAGTCACTGCGCACATGTAAATACATCAGAACTGGAATGCAATAAAAAGTATTTCAGCATGGTGGCATCCATGACTCGCGGGAGGCAGGGAATAACCTCTATACCAGTGATGGCTAACCTTGGCACCCAAGATGTTTTGGAACTACATTTCCCTTGATGTTTAGACACTCTGCAGTCTAATTGAGCATCATGGGAAATGTAGTTCCTAAACAACTAGGGTGTGAAGGTTAGCCGTTACTGCTACTGTCCTTATAAAGTGTGTTTTTAAAGTCCAGCTGCAAGCTTTTCCGGGCATGGCCAAGCACTCATTTAGAAGTTTTAGCTGGGAGACCCTGCCAGTCAGTGACTTTTCCTACTTAAAGCTTGCAGATCCCAGGTGAGGTTTTACCTTTTTTTGTTTTAATTTCTCTTCCTGAGCTAGTTATCTAGTGCCACATTTTTTTTATATATATATATATATATATATATATATATATATATATATATATATATATATATATATATATATATATATATATATATATAATATATATATATATATATATATATATATATACTATATATATATATTTCTTCTGTTAAGTGTGATCAGTCCACGGGTCATCATTACTTCTGGGATATTACTCCTCCCCAACAGGAAGTGCAAGAGGATTCACCCAGCAGAGCTGCATATAGCTCCTCCCCTCTACGTCACTCCCAGTCATTCTCTTGCACCCAACGACTAGATAGGATGTGTGAGAGGACTGTGGTGATTATACTTAGTTTTATATCTTCAATCAAAAGTTTGTTATTTTAAAATAGCACCGGAGTGTGTTATTACCTCTCTGGCAGAGTTTGAAGAAGAATCTACCAGAGTTTTGCTATGATTTTAGCCGGAGTAGTTAAGATCATATTGCTGTTCTCGGCCATCTGAGGAGTGAGGTAAACTTCAGATCAGGGGACAGCGGGCCAGATGAATCTGCATAGAGGTATGTAGCAGTTTTTATTTTCTGACAATGGAATTGATGAGAAAATCCTGCCATACCGATATAATGTCATGTATGTATACTTTACACTTCAGTATTCTGGGGAATGGTACTTCACTAGAATTACACTGTATGAAATACATAAAGCTGTTTAATAACTAGAGATTATGTTTAACGTTTTTGCTGGAATGTAAAATCGTTTTCATTTGCTGAGGTACTGTGTGAATAAATGTTTGGGCACTATTTTTCCACTTGGCAATTGCTTAATCTGTTTTTCTGACAGTTTCTGTTCTCCCTCACTGCTGTGTGTGAGGGGGAGGGGCCGTTTTTTGGCGCTTTTACTATGCATCAAATATTTCAGTCAGCAACTCATTGTATTCCCTGCATGATCCGGTTCATCTCTACAGAGCTCAGGGGTCTTCAAAACTTATTTTGAGGGAGGTAATTTCTCTCAGCAGAGCTGTGAGAATTATAGTTTGACTGAGATAAAAAACGTTTATTCTGTAATTTGTTTCCTGCTTTCAGAATTGTTATCTTTGCTAATGGGATTAAACCTTTGCTAAAGTTGTGTTGTTTACAAGGATTGAGGCTATAACTGTTTCAATTTATTAATTTTCAACTGTCATAGATCTTCTGTGCTTCTTAAAGGCACAGTACGTTTTAATATTATTCTAATTGAATTGTATTTCCAAGTTGCAAGTTTATTTGCTAGTGTGTTAAACATGTCTGATTCAGAGGATGATACCTGTGTCATTTGTTGCAATGCCAAAGTGGAGCCCAATAGAAATTTATGTACTAACTGTATTGATGCTACTTTAAATAAAAGTCAATCTGTACAAATTGAACAAATTTCACCAAACAACGAGGGGAGAGTTATGCCGACTAACTCGCCTCACGTGTCAGTACCTACATCTCCCGCTCAGAGGGAGGTGCGCGATATTGTAGCGCCGAGTACATCTGGGCGGCCATTACAAATCACATTACAGGATATGGCTACTGTTATGACTGAGGTTTTGGCTAAATTACCAGAACTAAGAGGTAAGTGTGATCACTCTGGGGTGAGAACAGAGTGCGCTGATAGTATTAGGGCCATGTCAGACACTGCGTCACAGGTGGCAGAACATGAGGACGGAGAACTTCATTCTGTGGGTGACGGTTCTGATCCAAACAGACTGGATTCAGATATTTCAAATTTTAAATTTAAACTGGAAAACCTCCGTGTATTACTAGGGGAGGTGTTAGCGGCTCTGAATGATTGTAACACAGTTGCAATACCAGAGAAAATGTGTAGGTTGGATAAATATTTTGCGGTACCGACGAGTACTGAGGTTTTTCCTATACCTAAGAGACTTACTGAAATTGTTACTAAGGAGTGGGATAGACCCGGTGTGCCGTTCTCACCCCCTCCGATATTTAGAAAAATGTTTCCAATAGACGCCACCACAAGGGACTTATGGCAAACGGTCCCTAAGGTGGAGGGAGCAGTTTCTACCTTAGCTAAGCGTACCACTATCCCGGTGGAGGATAGCTGTGCTTTTTCAGATCCAATGGATAAAAAGTTAGAGGGTTACCTTAAGAAAATGTTTGTTCAACAAGGTTTTATATTGCAACCCCTTGCATGCATTGCGCCGATCACGGCTGCAGCGGCATTCTGGATTGAGTCTCTGGAAGAGAACATTGGTTCAGCTACTCTGGACGACATTACGGACAGGCTTAGAGTCCTTAAACTAGCTAATTCATTCATTTCGGAGGCCGTAGTACATCTTACTAAACTTACGGCGAAGAATTCAGGATTCGCCATTCAGGCACGCAGGGCGCTGTGGCTAAAATCCTGGTCAGCTGATGTTACTTCTAAGTCTAAATTGCTTAATATACCTTTCAAAGGGCAGACCTTATTCGGGCCCGGGTTGAAAGAGATTATCGCTGACATTACAGGAGGTAAAGGCCATGCCCTGCCTCAGGACAAAGCCAAAGCCAAGACTAGACAGGCTAATTTTCGTTCCTTTCGTAATTTCAAAGCAGGAGCAGCATCAACTTCCTCTGCACCAAAACAGGAAGGAGCTGTTGCTCGCTACAGACAAGGCTGGAAACCTAACCAGTCCTGGAACAAGGGCAAGCAGACTAGGAAACCTGCTGCTGCCCCTAAAACAGCATGAATTGAGGGCCCCCGATCCGGGATCGGATCTAGTGGGGGGCAGACTTTCTCTCTTCGCCCAGGCTTGGGCAAGAGATGTTCAGGATCCCTGGGCGCTAGAGATAATATCTCAGGGATACCTTCTGGACTTCAAATACTCTCCTCCAAGAGAGAGATTTCATCTGTCAAGATTGTCAACAATCCAGACAAAGAAAGAGGCGTTTCTACGCTGCGTACAAGAGCTCTTGTTAATGGGAGTAATCCATCCAGTTCCACGATCGGAACAGGGACAGGGGTTTTACTCAAATCTGTTTGTGGTTCCCAAAAAAGAGGGAACTTTCAGACCAATCCTGGACTTAAAGATCCTAAACAAATTCCTAAGAGTTCCATCGTTCAAGATGGAGACTATTCGGACAATTTTACCTATGATCCAAGAGGGTCAATACATGACCACTGTAGATTTAAAAGATGCTTACCTTCACATACCGATTCACAAAGATCATTATCGGTACCTAAGGTTTGCCTTCCTAGACAGGCATTACCAGTTTGTGGCTCTTCCATTCGGATTGGCTACAGCTCCAAGAATCTTCACAAAGGTTCTGGGTGCTCTTCTGGCGGTACTAAGACCGCGGGGAATCTCGGTAGCTCCATACCTAGACGACATTCTGATACAAGCTTCAAGCTTTCAAACTGCCAAGTCTCATACAGAGTTAGTGCTGGCATTTCTAAGGTCACATGGATGGAAGGTGAACGAAAAGAAAAGTTCACTCGTTCCACTCACAAGAGTTCCCTTCCTGGGGACTCTTATAGATTCTGTAGAAATGAAGATTTACCTGACAGAGGACAGGCTAACAAGACTTCAAAGTGCTTGCCGCACCCTTCATTCCATTCAACACCCGTCAGTGGCTCAATGCATGGAGGTAATCGGCTTAATGGTAGCGGCAATGGACATAGTACCCTTTGCACGCTTACACCTCAGACCACTGCAACTGTGCATGCTAAGTCAGTGGAATGGGGATTACTCAGACTTATCCCCTTCTCTGAATCTGGATCAAGAGACCAGAAATTCTCTTCTATGGTGGCTTTCTCGGCCACATCTGTCCAGGGGGATGCCATTCAGCAGACCAGACTGGACAATTGTAACAACAGACGCCAGCCTTCTAGGTTGGGGTGCCGTCTGGAATTCTCTGAAGGCTCAGGGACAATGGAGTCAGGAGGAGAGTCTCCTGCCAATAAACATTCTGGAATTGAGAGCAGTTCTCAATGCCCTCCTGGCTTGGCCCCAGTTGACAACTCGGGGGTTTATCAGGTTTCAGTCGGACAACATCACGACTGTAGCTTACATCAACCATCAGGGAGGGACAAGAAGCTCCCTAGCTATGATGGAAGTATCAAAGATAATTTGCTGGGCAGAGTCTCACTCTTGCCACCTGTCAGCAATCCACATCCCGGGAGTGGAGAACTGGGAGGCGGATTTCTTAAGTCGTCAGACTTTTCATCCGGGGGAGTGGGAACTTCATCCGGAGGTCTTTGCCCAAATACTTCGACGTTGGGGCAAACCAGAGATAGATCTCATGGCGTCTCGACAGAACGCCAAGCTTCCTCGTTACGGGTCCAGATCCAGGGATCCAGGAGCAGTCCTGATAGATGCTCTGACAGCACCTTGGGACTTCAGGATGGCTTACGTTTTTCCACCCTTCCCGTTGCTTCCTCGATTGATTGCCAGAATCAAACAAGAGAGAGCATCAGTGATTCTAATAGCACCTGCGTGGCCACGCAGGACTTGGTATGCAGACCTGGTGGACATGTCATCCTGTCCACCTTGGTCTCTACCTCTGAAACAGGACCTTCTGATACAGGGTCCCTTCAAACATCAAAATCTAACTTCTCTGAAGCTGACTGCTTGGAAATTGAACGCTTGATTTTATCAAGACGTGGATTTTCTGAGTCAGTTATTGATACCTTAATACAGGCTAGGAAACCTGTTACCAGAAAGATTTACCATAAGATATGGCGTAAATACCTATATTGGTGTGAATCCAAAGGTTACTCTTGGAGTAAGGTTAGGATTCCTAGGATATTGTCTTTTCTACAAGAAGGTTTAGAAAAGGGTTTATCTGCTAGTTCATTAAAGGGACAGATCTCAGCTCTGTCCATTCTGTTACACAAACGTCTGTCAGAAGTTCCTGACGTCCAGGCTTTTTGTCAGGCTTTGGCCAGAATTAAGCCTGTGTTTAAAACTGTTGCTCCACCATGGAGTTTAAACCTTGTTCTTAATGTTTTACAGGGCGTTCCGTTTGAACCCCTTCATTCCATTGATATAAAGTTGTTATCTTGGAAAGTTCTATTTTTAATGGCTATTTCCTCGGCTCGAAGAGTCTCTGAATTATCAGCCTTACATTGTGATTCTCCTTATTTGATTTTTCATTCGGATAAGGTAGTCCTGCGTACTAAACCTGGGTTCTTACCTAAGGTAGTTACTAACAGGAATATCAATCAAGAGATTATGCCCTTCTTTATGCCCAAATCCTTCTTCAAAGAAGGAACGTCTACTGCACAACCTGGATGTAGTCCGTGCTCTAAAATTTTACTTACAGGCAACTAAGGAATTTCGACAAACGTCTTCTCTGTTTGTCATTTACTCTGGGCAGAGGAGAGGTCAAAAAGCTTCCGCTACCTCTCTTTCTTTTTGGCTTCGTAGCATAATTCGTTTAGCTTATGAGACTGCTGGACAGCAGCCTCCTGAAAGAATTACAGCTCATTCTACTAGAGCTGTGGCTTCCACTTGGGCCTTCAAGAATGAGGCCTCTGTTGAACAGATTTGCAATGCTGCAACTTGGTCTTCGCTTCATACTTTTTCCAAATTTTACAAATTTGACACTTTTGCTTCATCGGAGGCTATTTTTGGGAGAAAGGTTCTTCAGGCAGTGGTTCCTTCTGTATAAAGAGCCTGCCTATCCCTCCCGTCATCCGTGTACTTTTGCTTTGGTATTGGTATCCCAGAAGTAATGATGACCCGTGGACTGATCACACTTAACAGAAGAAAACATAATTTATGCTTACCTGATAAATTCCTTTCTTCTGTAGTGTGATCAGTCCACGGCCCGCCCTGTTTTTAAGGCAGGTAAATATTTTTTAATTTATACTCCAGTCACCACTTCACCCTTGGCTTTTCCTTTCTCGTTGGTCCTTGGTCGAATGACTGGGAGTGACGTAGAGGGGAGGAGCTATATGCAGCTCTGCTGGGTGAATCCTCTTGCACTTCCTGTTGGGGAGGAGTAATATCCCAGAAGTAATGATGACCCGTGGACTGATCACACTACAGAAGAAAGGAATTTATCAGGTAAGCATAAATTATGTTTTATATATATATATATATATATATATATATATATATATATATATATATATATATATATATATATATATATAATCAATCTCATGCCCTAATGCATTAGAATAAATATATAATTTTTTTTTACTAGAATTTCTCTTTTTAATTATCTGACTCTTATAATTTATTTATTCAATTATAATTAAACAATATTTGCTAAGCACTGAACTAGAGGATTTAGATATTTCCTATTGCAACTCACCCACCCCTTTTTTTGTTACAAATCAGTCTATATACATAATGTTTAATAATAATAATAATAATATACTTTTATTAAAATACAACTTAAAACTGTAATCCATAGAATTTTTTTAATCAGCTAAAATGAATTAATTTGCATTTTCTGTGGTGAACAGTAGATGTCAGTGTTGCATTTTCATTCATTATAAAAAATAAACAGTCCTATTGTTTGAGGATGCGTATTCCATGATTGGTTGCATCTGTCTGAGATTATTAGGCAAATGCAAAGGGGGAGTCACTGCGATACATTTATAACTGACCTTTTTGTGACATCAGAAGTTTTCACTTAATGTTAAAAGTTTGCTTTCATGGTGTAATGCTGTTTGTCACTGATAATACTTATTTTCTCAGATTTTTAATGGACCATATCAAGAACATCTGTAGCTATTTCAGATCACTTTTTTTCCTTCACTTCTAGAAACTATTGACAGTACATGTTTGTCAGGAAATTGTACACAGATGATTTGTTTCACCAAAACAAAGTATTGTGCTAACTGGTTGTTGGAGTTTAACCCCTTCACTACTTTTGAATTTTTTGTTTCTGCTTGATTTTAAATCTGTCAAAACCTGCAGCTACTTGCGTTTTTGTATACTTCTAAATAAGCCTAATCCTGTCACACATCCTAACTGGCTTCAGCAGAGATGATCAGATATGAAATGTCAAAACAATGGCTATTTTGCTAACCTAATAATCATGACAAGCCTTGCCTACTCCAGTTTTATAGGCCCAGTTTGGCTGCTCCAAATAAGGCAAATGGTGAGTAAAGTGGTCCCATAAGATGACAGCAGTATGTTCTTGGCATTCAACAAGTTAAAATAAGTAACTTCAGTTCAGTGCTGTTTTAGTTCTTGAAATATTGTAAAGTGCTCCCAGCTGCAGTTAGGAAAGCCATTTCTTTCATGTAATTAGCAAGAGTCCATGAGCTAGTGACGTATGGGATATACATTCCTACCAGGAGGGGCAAAGTTTCCCAAACCTCAAAATGCCTATAAATACACCCCTCACCACACCCACAATTCAGTTTTACAAACTTTGCCTCCTATGGAGGTGGTGAAGTAAGTTTGTGCTAGATTCTACGTTGATATGCGCTCCGCAGCAAGTTGGAGCCCGGTTTTCCTCTCAGCGTGCAGTGAATGTCAGAGGGATGTGAGGAGAGTATTGCCTATTTGAATGCAGTTATCTCCTTCTACGGGGTCTATTTCATAGGTTCTCTGTTATCGGTCGTAGAGATTTATCTCTTACCTCCCTTTTCAGATCGACGATATACTCTTATTTATATACCATTACCTCTGCTGATTTTCGTTTCAGTACTGGTTTGGCTTTCTACAAACATGTAGATGAGTGTCCTGGGGTAAGAAAATCTTATTTTCTGTGACACTCTAAGCTATGGTTGGGCACTTTTATTTATAAAGTTCTAAATATATGTATTCAAACATTTATTTGCCTTGACTCAGAATGTTCAACATTCCTTATTTTCAGACAGTCGGTTTCATATTTGGGATAATGCGTTTGAATCAATCATTTTTTCTTACCTTAAAAATTTGACTTTTTTTCCCTGTGGGCTGTTAGGCTCGCGGGGGCTGAAAATGCTTCATTTTATTGCGTCATTCTTGGCGCGGACTTTTTTGGCGCAAAAAATCTTTTCTGTTTCCGGCGTCATACGTGTCGCCAAAAGTTGCGTCATTTTTTGACGTCCTTTTGCGCCAAATATGTCGGCGTTCCGGATGTGGCGTAATTTTTAGCGCCAAAAAGCATTTAGGCGCCAAACAATGTGGGCGTATTATTTGGCGCCAAAAAATATGGGCGTCGCTTTTGTCTCCACATTATTTCAGTCTCATTTTTTCTTTGCTTCTGGTTACTAGAAGCTTGTTTATTGGCATTTTTTCCCATTCCTGAAACTGTCATTTAAGGAATTTGATCAATTTTGCTTTATATGTTGTTTTTTCTCTTACATATTGCAAGATGTCTCACGTTGCATCTGAGTCAGAAGATACTTCAGGAAAATCGCTGTCTAGTGCTGGAACTACCAAAGCTAAGTGTATCTGCTGTAAACTTTTGGTAGCTATTCCTCCGGCTGTTGTTTGTATTAATTGTCACGACAAACTTGTTAAAGCAGATAATATTTCCTTTAGTAATGTACCATTGCCTGTTGCAGTTCCCTCAACATCTAAGGTGCAGAATGTTCCTGATAACAAGAGATTTTGTTTCTGAATCCATCAAGAAGGCTATGTCTGTTATTTCTCCTTCTAGTAAACATAAAAAATCTTTTAAAACTTCTCTCTACAGATGAATTTTTAATTGAACATCATCATTCTGATTCTGATGACTCTTCTGGTTCAGAGGATTCTGTCTCAGAGATTGATGCTGATAAATCTTCATATTTATTTAAAATGGAATTTATTCGTTCTTTACTTAAAGAAGTACTAATTGCTTTAGAAATAGAGGATTCTGGTCCTCTTGATACTAATTCTAAACGTTTAGATAAGGTGTTTAAATCTCCTGTGGTTATTCCAGAAGTTTTTCCTGTTCCTAATGCTTTTTCTGAAGTAATTTCCAGAGAATGGGATAAATTGGGTAATTCATTTACTCCTTCTAAACGTTTTAAGCAATTATATCCTGTGCCGTCTGACAGATTAGAATTTTGGGACAAAATCCCTAAAGTTGATGGGGCTATTTCTACCCTTGCTAAACGTACTACTATTCCTACGTCAGATGGTACTTCGTTTAAAGATCCTTTAGATAGGAAAATTGAATCCTTTCTAAGAAAAGCTTATCTGTGTTCAGGTAATCTTCTTAGACCTGCTATATCTTTGGCTGATGTTGCTGCAGCTTCAACTTTTTGGTTGGAGACTTTAGCACAACAAGTAACAGATCATGATTCTCATAATATTATTCTTCTTCAGCATGCTAATAATTTTATCTGTGATGCCATTTTTGATATTATCAGAGTTGATGTCAGGTTTATGTCTCTAGCTATTTTAGCTAGAAGAGCTTTATGGCTTAAAACTTGGAATGCTGATATGGCTTCTAAATCAACTCTACTTTCCATTTCTTTCCAGGGTAACAAATTATTTGGTTCTCAGTTGGATTCCATTATCTCAACTGTTACTGGTGGGAAAGGAACTTTTTTACCACAGGATAAAAAATCTTAGGGTAAAAACAGGGCTAATAATCGTTTTCGTTCCTTTCGTTTCAACAAAGAACAAAAGCCTGATCCTTCATCCTCAGGAGCAGTTTCAGTTTGGAAACCATCTCCAGTCTGGAATAAATCCAAGCCTTCTAGAAAGGCAAAGCCTGCTTCTAAGTCCACATGAAGGTGCGGCCCTCATTCCAGCTCAGCTGGTAGGGGGCAGGTTAAGTTTTTTCAAAGAAATTTGGATCAATTCTGTTCACAATCTTTGGATTCAGAACATTGTTTCAGAAGGGTACAGAATTGGTTTCAAGATGAGACCTCCTGCAAAGAGATTTTTTCTTTCCCGTGTCCCAGTAAATCCAGTGAAAGCTCAAGCATTTCTGAATTGTGTTTCAGATCTAGAGTTGGCTGGAGTAATTATGCCAGTTCCAGTTCTGGAACAGGGGATGGGGTTTTATTCAAATCTCTTCATTGTACCAAAGAAGGAGAATTCCTTCAGACCAGTTCTGGATCTAAAAATATTGAATCGTTATGTAAGGATACCAACATTCAAAATGGTAACTGTAAGGACTATCTTGCCTTTTGTTCAGCAAGGGCATTATATGTCCACAATAGATTTACAGGATGCTTATCTGCATATTCCGATTCATCCAGATCATTATCAGTTCCTGAGATTCTCTTTTCTGGACAAGCATTACCAGTTTGTGGCTCTGCCGTTTGGCCTAGCTACAGCTCCAAGAATTTTTACAAAGGTTCTCGGTGCCCTTCTGTCTGTAATCAGAGAACAGGGTATTGTGGTATTTCCTTATTTGGACGATATCTTGGTACTTGCTCAGTCTTCACATTTAGCAGAATCTCATACGAATCGACTTGTGTTGTTTCTTCAAGATCATGGTTGGAGGATCAATTTACCAAAAAGTTCATTGATTCCTCAGACAAGGGTAACTTTTCTGGGTTTCCAGATAGATTCAGTGTCCATGACTCTGTCTTTAACAGACAAGAGACGTCTAAAATTGATTTCAGCTTGTCGAAACCTTCAGTCACAATCATTCCCTTCGGTAGCCTTATGCATGGAAATTCTATGTCTTATGACTGCTGCATCGGACGCGATCCCCTTTGCTCGTTTTCACATGCGACCTCTTCAGCTCTGTATGCTGAATCAATGGTGCAGGGATTACACAAAGATATCTCAATATCTTTAAAACCGATTGTACGACACTCTCTAACGTGGTGGACAGATCACCATCGTTTAATTCAGGGGGCTTCTTTTGTGCTTCCGACCTGGACTGTAATTTCAACAGATGCAAGTCTCACAGGTTGGGGAGCTGTGTGGGGATCTCTGACGGCACAAGTAGTTTGGGAATCTCAGGAGGTGAGATTACCGATCAATATTTTGGAACTCCGTGCAATTTTCAGAGCTCTTCAGTCTTGGCCTCTTCTGAAGAGAGAATCGTTCATTTGTTTTCAGACAGACAATGTCACAACTGTGGCATACATCAATCATCAAGGAGGGACTCACAGTCCTCTGGCTATGAAAGAAGTATCTCGAATTCTGGTTTGGGCGGAATCCAGCTCCTGTCTAATCTCTGCGGTTCATATCCCAGGTATAGACAATTGGGAAGCGGATTATCTCAGTCGCCAAACGTTGCATCCGGGCAAATGGTCTCTTCACCCAGAGGTATTTCTTCAGATTGTTCAAATATGGGAGCTTCCAGAAATAGATCTGATGGCGTCTCATCTAAACAAGAAACTTCCCAGGTATCTGTCCAGATCCCGGGATCCTCAGGCGGAAGCAGTGGATGCATTATCACTTCCTTGGAAGTATCATCCTGCTTATATCTTTCCGCCTCTAGTTCTTCTTCCAAGAGTAATCTCCAAGATTCTGAAGGAATGCTCGTTTGTTCTGCTGGTAGCTCCGGCATGGCCTCACAGGTTTTGGTATGCGGATCTTGTCCGGATGGCCTCTTGCCATCCGTGGACTCTTCCGCTACGACCAGACCTTCTGTCGCAAGGTCCTTTTTTCCATCAGGATCTCAAATCCTTAAATTTAAAGGTATGGAGATTGAACGCTTGATTCTTAGTCAAAGAGGTTTCTCTGACTCTGTGATTAATACTATGTTACAGGCTCGTAAATCTGTATCCAGAGAGATATATTATAGAGTCTGGAAGACTTATATTTCTTGGTGTCTTTCTCATCATTTTTCTTGGCATTCTTTTAGAATTCCAAGAATTTTACAGTTTCTTCAGGATGGTTTAGATAAAGGTTTGTCCGCAAGTTCCTTGAAAGGACAAATCTCTGCTCTTTCTGTTCTTTTTCACAGAAAGATTGCTAATCTTCCTGATATTCATTGTTTTGTACAAGTTTTGGTTCGTATAAAACCTGTCATTAAGTCAATTTCTCCTCCTTGGAGTTTGAATTTGGTTCTAGGGGCTCTTCAAGGTCCTCCGTTTGAACCTATGCATTCATTGGACATTAAATTACTTTCTTGGAAAGTTTTGTTCCTTTTGGCAATCTCTTCTGCCAGAAGAGTTTCTGAATTATCTGCTCTTTCTTGTGAGTCTCCTTTTCTGATTTTTCATCAGGATAAGGCAGTGTTGCAAACTTCTTTTGAATTTTTACCTAAAGTTGTGAATTCCAACAACATTAGTAGAGAAATTGTGGTTCCTTCATTATGTCCTAATCCTAAGAATTCTAAGGAGAAATCGTTACATTCTTTGGATGTTGTTAGAGCTTTGAAATATTATGTTGAAGCTACTAAGTCTTTCCGAAAGACTTCTAGTTTATCTTTTCTGGTTCTAGAAAAGGCCAGAAAGCTTCTGCCATTTCTTTGGCATCTTGGTTGAAATCTTTAACTCATCTTGCCTATGTTGAGTCGGGTAAAACTCCGCCTCAAAGGATTACAGCTCATTCTACTAGGTCAGTTTCTACTTCCTGGGCGTTTAGGAATGAAGCTTCGATTGATCAGATTTGCAAAGCAGCAACTTGGTCCTCTTTGCATACTTTTACTAAATTCTACCATTTTGATGTATTTTCTTCTTCTGAAGCAGTTTTTGGTAGAAAAGTACTTCAGGCAGCGGTTTCAGTTTGAATCTTCTGCTTATGTTTTTCATTAAACTTTATTTTGGGTGTGGATTATTTTCAGCAGGAATTGGCTGTCTTTATTTTATCCCTCCCTCTCTAGTGACTCTTGCGTGGAAAGATCCACATCTTGGGTAATCATTATCCCATACGTCACTAGCTCATGGACTCTTGCTAATTACATGAAAGAAAACATAATTTATGTAAGAACTTTCCTGATAAATTCATTTCTTTCATATTAGCAAGAGTCCATGAGGCCCACCCTTTTTTTGTGGTGGTTATGATTTTTGTATAAAGCACAATTATTCCAATTCCTTATTTTATATGCTTTCGCACTTTTTTATCACCCCACTTCTTGGCTATTCGTTAAACTGAATTGTGGGTGTGGTGAGGGGTGTATTTATAGGCATTTTGAGGTTTGGGAAACTTTGCCCCTCCTGGTAGGAATGTATATCCCATACGTCACTAGCTCATGGACTCTTGCTAATATGAAAGAAATGAATTTATCAGGTAAGTTCTTACATAAATTATGTTTTCTGCAACTTAAACCCTTGGGTTCTAGAATCATATATTTGTAGATAAGGGTTGAAAAGACATGAAACCTAAATACATTCTTTTAGAATGCAAATTGAGGCTATAACTTAAAACATTTTACTTCTATTATCACACTTGCTTAATTCTCTTGGTATCCTTTGAAGGAGCAGTGTTTCACCAGTGGTAGCTGGCTGACCACATCAGACCAGCCAATGACAAGTGGTATATATGTACAAAGTTCAGATGTAAACAAATAAGTAAAAATGTATATCATGCGATCGCGTGATTTTCAATGATGGGTTTGGGTCAGGGGGGAGTGCCTATTTAGCAAGTGGCTATGGCTTCAGGATGGTCAGACGGCTAGGAGGTTTCATGCCGTCCTAACGGTGGGAAGGGGTTACGTTTTAAATGTAGTACTGATAGTATACGTGAAGTTGTTACATGCTGACCCCTAGTTGTTTGACGTTATATGTAATGAAAAGTGCCATTTCCATGTTTAGTTTATGGGTTAAAGGAGGATTAACCACTAAATACATTTTATAAGCATAGTATTGAGGTTATTTCCTGTCTCCCTCTGGTCATAAGTACCACCATGTTGAAATCTATCTCTCACTACATTTCAGTGCTGGTGTGTTGGCACATGCGCAGTAACTCTCCTTCATATACCTGCAGTGTAAACTTTGTTCCATAATGGCAGCACCCATGGTAAGGGGGAGGTGCATGAAACATATGTAGTGTTTAGGATCTTTTTTTTTAATGCTATAATAAAAAAAGAAAATAAGGGAGACAATAGATGCCGTACAATTCAGTATTCTAGGCTTTTGCAATAAAATATAGAATTACAATATACTGTTCTCCAGAGAAACCTATGGGACAAAGAATAAAATATTTTGCATTAAATAATTTAGGTGCACAATGACGTTACTACCTTGACTTACAAAGAGGCTGGCAATGTAATGGTTTGGTAGCTGCAGGCATAATATGTCGCTTTAGAATTGGCTTATACTGGCATTTGTTATAGGAATAATTCCTCCAAATGACTGTGGCACTTTCAAAGACTAGATAGCTAATGAATTGCCTCCCCCCCCCCTTCTATAAAATCTTGTTTCTTTGCTTTGTATCTTATTTGTTTACTGGCCAATATTAATCTTCTTTAGCGGAGAAACAAAGTTCTAGGAAAATCAGGTTTGTTGGGTCATCATCAGAGAAGATTCTGGATTTCATACAGTGGGTGCATGTGTTTGATGTTGAAAGAAAGGAAAAACCTTTGTATGTGTTAGACAAAATCTATTTGATGTTGGGAACTTTTTTTTTTTTTTTTTTACATATGGAAATGTTGTGCAGAAACCATGAACTCCGCACTGCTTTAAACTGATGTATATTACAGCTCAGTTGGAAAATACAATTTATATTATTTTTACTTTTTTTTTTTTCTGTAGGATCTGAAGCTGGTTCTGATGTCGAAGATGTGGGTTCCTCTTCTGACGGGGATGCAGACAGTGGTAACGAGGGAGGCGACTCTGGTAATGACAATGACTCAGAAGACGGCGATCCGAATAAAGGATGGGCAGATGCCATGGCAAAAATTCTCAATAAGAAAATATCAACGGGCAAATCGAGCACGATACTGGTGAAAAGCAAGGCCCTGGAGAAGGAAAAGGAGAAGGAAAAACAAGAAAAGTTAGAAAAAAAGAAACAGGTATGTGCCACAGACGCAACCTTACAGTGAGCGAGTTACCGTATTGGTTTTCTCTTCAAAAGAAATGACTGAGATATTTCATCTTAGCATTGGGATAGTGGGAAATGGCACTGTAGTGGATTTTTTTTTTTTTTTTTTTTAATGTAAGCTGTGCCAGAAATGTGATTTTCATCTGAAGGAAAACGGGTTTTGATGGTAGCAGTCTGGTGTTAAGTAAAATATGTTGGATCAAAGAAAACCTGTCGCACTGTTAGTCTCCAATAAAATCCAGTCTTTGCCAGCAACTGAATGAAGGGTGAATTTAGTGTAACTGTATAGTACATATTCTCCAAGAATTGTGCTTAGTTCTGGGGGAGTAGGTTTTTATTTGAATTATTTAAAGATAAAGGGGACAGTAAACTTAAAATAAAATCCCCACATTTTTATTATGTGTAGACTAAAGTTCTTCCATTGCTATAGGCATGCTGTAGTGTAGTGTTTCCTAAACTTTATCAGGCCACTGCCCCTTTGGTTCTATAAACTCACCATGCCCCCCCCCCCCCAACATAACCCATAAAAATAATATTCAGACCTGCAGTACATAACCCCTTGTAAAGATAATGGCACAATACTATCTAAAGGAGTAAACTGTGTATTATCTTTATTTTAAGATACCAGCTTTTTAAAGTTGATAGTCACCGTGCAGGAGTCTTATAATTACTTCACTGTGCCAAAACTTCTGATAAAACCAGAGATTTGGAAACTGGTATCACTTCATGTCACTTAGCAGGGGTGTTAAATCGCTATAGTCGGAGATCTGAAGTTGATTTCTTTACTTGGGGTATAGTTGAACTACTGCACCAATAAATCAACTTTGTGATGTAATGCATCACCAGATTATTTCTGACTTGTTTTTCGCGGTGACGATATTCCATGCCTTTCTAACAGCACTGGGCTTTAATGCTGTTAGGACAACATGGAGCATCCTGCAGCCTCCTCCTTTCAGAAAATTAAAAATCGGACGGTGGGGGGGGCATGCCTAGTAACGTAGGCAGTCCCCCATGATCTGATCCCGGCCTCGAAATCACATAAGTGCATCAACTATCCCATGACTTTAATTTTCCAGCTATTAACATGGGAACTTTGTTCCAATCTAAGCACTTGCTCCCTGTCTTGAATGGGTTAAAAACATTAGATGGTTGACTGTGTACAAAGCTACTCAGACAAGCACAACGGGCCTTTGCTGTGTTTCGTACTACTACACAATGGTTCTAAACTATCCATGCTAATGTACTGTAGACTTAAGTTTTGTGTTTTACCAGTGTTGTACAAGTGACTGCAATTTATTATAGTGAGAGAGTGTAAGTTGCTGATAAACCTGAACTATCATAGAAGATAATGCCCTGATGAAGCCTTTGCTTAGGACAGTAAAAGTTCAAATATAAAGCGAGAAAGTTGTTTTTGCTTTGCGCATCTAGGAAGCACAACTTACGATAATTATACGGTGAGTGGAGTTTGATCATTATAAAAAAAGTGTTGAGTAACATTCAGACTCTGCTGATATGTTTATCTATTGGAATTATGCAGAAAATTGTTAGTACAAAATGTTTACTGCCCCTTTTTAAAACTCCTTTTGCGCGAAGATTTTCTCCACTCGCCCTAGAGAGACCAAAAAGCAAAATCTGTAACCTGCAAATAGAATAGTAGATGTATGCAGAATATTGAAAACCTAGGTTTCAGGTTATGGTTCATCTTTAAAGAGACAGTCTACACCAGAATTTTTGTTTAAAAATATAGATAATCCCTTTGTTACCTATTCCCCAGTTTTGCATAACCAACACGGATATATTAATATTATTTTTACCTCTGTGATTACCTTGTATCTAAGCCTCTGCAAACTGCCCCCTTATTTCAGTTCTTATGACAGACATCCATTTTAGCCAATCTGAGCTGGCTACCTTTAACTCCTCGTGTGTGAGCATAGTGTTATCTATATGACACACACGAACTAACACCCTCTACTGGTGAAAAACTGTCAAAATGCCCTGAGGGAAGAGGTGACCTTCAAGGCCTTAGAAATTAGCATATGAACCTCCTAGGTTTAGCTTTCAACTAAGAATACCAAGAGAACAAAGCAAAATTGGTGATAAAAGTAATTTGGAAAATTGTTTAAAATTTCATTCTCTATCTGAATCATGAAAGTTTATTTTGGACTAGACTGTTCCTTTTAAGAGACGTAGGACAAAGCACATTTTTACACAAAACCAAGACGTGTTCTAATTCACGTTGAGATCTGTGCATATCCTAAAAGGGCTAATTAAATAAAAATAGTTTGTATACATTTTTTCTTTTTTTAAATTGCTTGCAAAATAAACATTTGATTCAGATAGAACAGCCGTTTTAAGACACTTTCCAATTTTGCCCAATTTTGTTTTTATTCACACTTTCTGGGGAGCATGTGCACAAGCTAGCAGGATATACGTATACTAGTCTGTGATTGGCTGATGTCTTTCACATGATACAAGGGGCCGGAAAATGGGAGAAAAAATAAATTTGCCAGAGAAAAAAAATCTACTGCTAATTTGAAATTAAGAGTAGGTGTTAAGTGATTGTGTTTTTTATTATACACTTATTAATTATGTAATTCTACTGCATTGAGTGGTCTTTTAAATAGCCATGCTATCTGGAGCAGTCTACTCCACACCCTTATTAGTGTTTAGACAATAATTGTATTCCAACTGAGTTCACAGCTTCTAGGCATGCTCCAGCAGATAATCCCTGTTCACTTTTGCATTCTACCAAAAGAACAATAGATATAGATACAGCCATAGAAGTAAATATGTGGGGAGGAGTTAGAGCTTTACAAATCGGAAACTTAAAAGAAAGGGTTAATGGTGAGGCACTGCAGTATAAATTTGCAGGTCAAGTAATTAAAGTACATATTGTATTTTGTCTCTATCCCAACTTGTTTTATGTCCCTTTTATTATTATTATTATTATTATTATTATTATTATTATTATTATTATACCGCAATGTAGTAATATCCTAATACTAATGTCCTCATAAAAACTTGTTGGGTTCCTTGTGCCCATTTGGAAAATATAATTGTGTCCAGAAGACAAAATGCCTGTAGGTGCTCTGTATAATTCAGATGTGTCTAGCAAATGGACACTTGCTGACTCTCAAAATATGTATTTATTTTAAGAGGGGTTTTTTCTGTATGAAACGGAGGTGAAGAAATAAAACCCTACAGTGGTGATTTTTTTTTTTTTACAACAGTAATGGTTAAAATGTAGTAATTTTTTGTTGAAATGCCAAATGTTGGTCATAAATTCATGGTGCGTCTGCCCAGCATTATGAAGGTATAGTCCGTGAAAGAGTGCTTTTGTACCCGGCAGCTGTATTATAAGATTACCACAAGTAGAAAACTATTAAAAACAAGCCCTTAATGAAGCTGCTCAGTTTTTCCTAAAGAGAAAAAAAAAATGCTTTTAATTTGTAGAAATGGAGGGACGTTACTTCATTTGTTTGTGGGGGACGCAAGGAAAATAGGTTAATTTTCTTTAACTCTTTAGCTGCCGAAGAGGGTGTTGCAGCCCACTTCTGTTAAAAAAAAAAAAAATGAACAAAATGAATGCATAAATAACTTATGTTTACTAACTCTGGTGATGGTGTTTTGGTTTTATTGTAATTATCAGTATTATTAGTCAGTAGCTGGTATGTTAGGCATCACATTTGGCTATTTATGTGATAGCCACTAATTACAGTAGCATTGCATAATTACCGAGAGCATAATAAGACAATGCAATAACACTCTGACTTTCATATAAGCAGTAGATGTTTGCGCTATTACTAAGTTAAGTGCAAATATTGCTTTAGCATAAGCAATATTTTGCAATCAACTTGTAATATGGCCCTGTATGAGGGAGGTTACAATTTTCGTTAAAGGGACTCTAACCCCAAATGTTTTTCTTTTACGATTCGGATAGAGCATGCAATTTTAAGCAACTTTCTAATTTACTCCTATTATAAATTTTTCTTCATTCTCTTGCTTCTTTATTTGAAAAAGCATAAATAAAAGCTTAGGTGCCCGCCCATTTTTGGTTCAGCACCCTTGAATAGCGCTTGCTGATTGGCAGCAACATTGTATTAAAATAATCGGCAAGTGGTACCTATATGCTGAACGACCGGCTCCTTAGCTTTACATTCCTGCTTTTCAAATAAAGATACCAAGAGAACAAAGAAATTGATAATAGGAGTATATTAGAAAGTTGCTTAAAATTGCATGCTCTATCTGAGTCATTATAGAAAAAGTGTTTAGTATCCATTTAATGTCCCTTTTTAAAATGTTTGTTCGATGAGCTTTCTGTTTCATAATAAACTTAAAAGGTGATATTAAAGCCAGACTATTATTGACGTATTTCAGGGTGCAATATATTTATATAGTGTACTTTTTCTGTCTTGTTTAATGCGCCTTCTTCCCTCATGTAACATTTTATAATGCAGCTTGATAAAAAACGGCAATGGGAAATGATGTGCAGAGTGAAGCCAGATGTTGTCAAAGGCAAAGAAGTGGAGAGAAACCTGCAGAGAATTGCCACTAGGTAAAAAAATAAAAATCTACTTTCTTTCTTTGCACTTTTTAAGTTTAATGTAGAAATGTGCACTATCTGTAGTCTGTTTCTAATAGGACTTTTATTTTTCAGTTTGGACCTGAAGGAGCCAAATATGCAGAGTTTAATTTGACAACAGAAATAAATCTGTCTTGTTGGAAATATTTGTTTGCTACTTCAAGTGCCTTGCTAATTCTGTCTATATAGTTAAGTTATATATTTTGTCCAGTGAAGCTCATCTGATATTGACCAAATCCCCCCTCCTTATAGCTTCAGAGGTGAATTCCCCTTAAAGTGATGGTAAATTCTCCCCTTTTTAAAATCAGATCTGGAATGTAAGTGCTATTTTAGATGGAGTTTAATTCATTAGCTGTAATGAAGATGCGCTATAACTTAGTTATTAATATAGATATGAAATTCAAATACCCCACGTTACACCACCCACTTCAAAAGTCAATTTTCCTGTCAGCTAAATGATTGAATTACTCTCCAATCAATGCTCTAGCTACAACAAAAGTGCCAGATGGGGAGAGCGCTGATTGGACAACAATTCAATCTGTTAGCTGACAGAAAATTTTACTTTTGAAGTGGGCGGAAGAGCATGCAGTATTTGAATTTCATATCTATATTAAAAAGCATGTTATACTGCATCTTCATTACAGCTAATGAATTAAACTTCATCTAAAATAGTGCTTACATTCCAGATCTGATTTTAAAAAGGGGAGAGTTTACCGTCACTTTAAAGGGACAGTCTACACCAGAATTTTTATTATTTTAAAAGATAGATAATCCCTTTATTACCCATTCCCTAGTTTTGCATAATCAACAGTGTTATATTAATATACGTTTTACCTCTGTGATTATCTTGTATATAAGCCTCCTACAGACTGCCCCCTTATTTCAGTTCTTTTGACATATTTGCATTTTAGCCAATCAGTGCTTACTCCTAGGTAACTCCATGTGCGTGTGCACAGTGTTATCTATGATTCACATGAACTAACACCCTCTAGTGGTAAAAAAAACTGTCAAAATGCATTTAGCTTAGAGGCGGCCTTCAAGGTCTAAGAAATTAGCATATAAACCTCCTAGGTTTAGCTTTTAACTAAGAATGCCAAGAGAACAAAGCAAAATTTGTGATAAAAGTAAATTGGAAAGTTGTTTAAAATTATACGTCCTATCTGAATCATGAAAGTTTATTTTGGACTGGACTGTCCCTTTAAAGTTACATGAAACCCAATTTTTTTTTCATGATTCTGATCAAACATTCATCTTTTAACAACTTTCTAATTTATTTATATTCCCAAATTTTGCTTCATTCTTTTGCTATTTTTTTTTTAAGGATTAACTATGCACTACTGGGAGCTAGCTAATACATTGTGGGAACCAATAACAAGGCATATACATGCAGAAGTTAGCTCGTAGTAGTACATTGCTGCTCCTGAGCATACCTAGGTATACTTGCTCAACAATGGATACCAAGAGAACAAAACAAAATGTATATTAGTAGTAAATTAGAAAGTTGTTTTAAAATGGAATGCTTTATCTGAATCCTAAAAGGAAAAAAATGTTGAATTTCATGTCCCTTTAATTGGTTTGCTATTTATACATTGGCCTTTTGCCTTGAATCTTGGGCTGGTGCAGAATCCTGATAATGTTATTACAGAAGCATATTCTGGATGATTTTCTTATGGTTTAAAATGGCTTCCAAACCCATTAACGCCTATTTTAAGATCTCTTTACTTTGAAATGGTGGTTAGTGTTTTCTAGTTAATACAAGCTAATTTGTACACTTTAGAAGGGGGATGGGCAAAAATCAATTATTGGATGAATGCAGTATTATTACTAGACTTTTATCTCCGCCGACAACAATTGGTGTTCTTGGTTAAATATTAGTTGTTCTAAAAACTACAATTTAATGAATACAATTGTGTTTATAGCCTGTAATCTTATCTTAAGAATATGGAGAGCACACTCTGCACCTTCTAAGAATTTATAAAGCTCTGCTCACTCAAAGCACGTTAGAGCAATTTAATTTTCAAAATCCTAATAATGCCCAACTGGAAGCGTATTTTAAAAAATGGACAGGGGTTATTAATACTATTCCAGATATTGCGCAAATTCAATTAGTTAAACCGCTGATAAATTCGGATAATGTTCAACAAAATATAAATCTTGGTCATCTACCCAATTCGTGGTTGGGATAATAGATTTCCCTCCCCACCACTCTTTTTTGTTGTTGTTTAGTTGCTCTAGTAATACTATGTTCGAGAAATGAGTCCCCCCCCCCCCCATCTTCCCTTGTTTTTTTCCTTTTTTCTCCTTTTTTTTTTTTTTTTTTCTATTTTCTTTTCCTTTTCTTTGTCTTGTTTTATTTGATGTTTTTGTCACATGAATGTGTCCATATCTACCGATACTGTAACATTTTGGGTATTGTATGAATGACCTAATGTGACTTGAATCCTACAGTCATCACTAATTCTAATATTATTTGTTCTGATTTGTTTATGATGTAATAACTTTTCAATTATATGCGTCATAATGTATGTTATGAAAAACAATAAAAATTATATTTAAAAAAAAAAAAAAAAGTAGATGGTTAGTCTATTTTGACACTGAGAGCTGCTCATCTATTGTCATGTTTCGATCATCCTATGGTTGTTGATAGAAAACGTCTTTACTGTTTGGCAGCTTAAAGGGATTTAGGTAGAACATACCATTTTAAACGACTTTCCAGTTTACTTCTGTTATCAAATTTGCTTCATTCTCTTGGAATGCTTTGTTGAAGAAGCAGCAATGCACTACTGGTTTCTAACTGAGCACATGGGTGAACTAATGAAAATTGGTGTATATATGCAGCCACCAATCAGCAGCTAGAACCTAGGTTCTTTGCTGCTCCTGAGCGTACCTAGATAAACCTTTCAACAAAGGATTACAAGAGAAGGAAGCAAATTAAATACAAGTAAATAAGAAAAATGTTTAAAATAATGTGCTCTGTCTAATGAGTCTAATTATGATTTTACTGTCCCTTTAATGTAGGTGCAGAGCTCACTGATATCTGGCCAGCTATGTTTACAAGTTTTTGTTGGCAGGAAGAATGCAGATCTAACTATTGTGGTTTTGAAGTTATGATGAGCACACATTTTTATATCGTGAGAATATCTGATTTCTATTGGTGACAGTCAGATATCACCAGTTATGGATAATTGAAGGAAATGATAAACTTCATTTTAGTGAATATAAGGATGGAATTTTTTTATTTCCCTTCGTAGTTCAGACGCCAGGAATCCCTGCTCTAGAGGTTAAAATAACTGCTGCAATTTGGCTGTTTCTATTGCTTTTTCTGATTTCATATTTTAGCTGTTGAATGATTGTAATGTGTTCTTTTTCATTTAGGGGTGTTGTGCAACTATTTAATGCTGTCCGAACACATCAGGGTAACATCAGTGACAAACTAAAGGAGGTGGGAGGCTCTGAGAGAAAGCGGAGTAAACTCATCTCATCTGTCTCCAAGAAAGACTTTATTGATGTTCTTCGAGGAAAAGAAAGTAAAACGGAACAGAGTGTCGCAAAGAAAAGAGGTTCAAAAAAGGTATTTAAAAAAAAAAATTGTGTACAAATCTTCAGTCAGTTCACTCTCTGTATGACATAATAGGGATTGTTTCTTTACAATCTATATGAAAAATCCCATTCCGTGAATAAGTATTAGTAAGGAATTCATTTTAAGATTTTTTTTAATTTTTTTTTATTTATTTTTTAAGGAAAAACGAACCATAATATTAAAAGCAAAGCAAGTACAATTTGTATCTGCTCACAATGATAAATTGTGAAGTAAGAATTTGTAGAACTACATCATTTTTGCAAACTGGTACAAAACATATCGAATGAATCTGTAAATTTTACTCTCGTACTATAAAATGGTGATATTATGCAGTAATTGAAGACCTAATTTAATTCCTTATGCTTTTCATGCAGAGAACATTAAGTCCCATCCATACAATTACTTGAGCTCCTTAATTTTTCTATCTTAACCCTTTCCCGCCATTAGGATGTTCTATGCCGTTTGGCTGTCCTGAAGCCATAGTGGCTTGTTAAATAGTATCACAGACTAAAGGGAGTACCTAGCGTCCTAGGAACTCCCCCCTGACCTGATCCCATCATTGAAATCACGCAATTACATGAACGATAGTGTGATTTCAATTTGTTTACATTGGAACTTAGTTCCAATGTAGACAAATTAGCTCCATCAGGAAAGGGTTAATAAACCTAAAAAAAAAACAATACTAAAACTTGATCTAAACTAAATAGTTCCCCAGTATCTGGTAAAGTTTGTGATAAAGGTTAACTAATTTGACAGGTTCGTTGGCTGCCAAATGCAAAATGAAAATGTCTTAAACATTTGTATACTCTGTCTGGATTACACACCCCAAAAAATTGTGTTTTTTCTTTAATCCCTATTAAAGCAAATGTCTAATTTACATTAAAGGAACATATCTGCAGTTCATGGCAAGCAATACACTACTGTTGGCTGTTTGGTTTGAGAAAATGATTGTCTGTAGAGCGTAACTGACAAGTCTGAAATAAAGTATTTACATAAAAATACCTTCCAGCAATAAGACAACAGTAGTGTACTATACACTGGAAATATATTTTTCCTGTTAAATGTCCCTTTTTAATGAGAGAAAAACAGCAAGAAACTCTCACAAACAAATGATTTATAAGGACAACCAAACCTATCAAATGAAATATTTCTTGGAATCTTTGACTTCTTGAGTCTTCCAGTAATTCTTTGTGTGAGTCTATCACATAAAGTTTGCTTGCTGTAACCCTGTTTAACAAGGAAACAACTAGAGTTGCTTAATTTATTACGTTTGTTTAGTTACATCTTTCATAAAATAATGTTGCCTGCTCAGGGCTTAAGGGGGATTTGCTTTTTCAATTTATTCAGTGTTTAAGGTCACTGGAGCCAGCAAAATGGGTGGTTTAAAAGTTCCCATGAATCGCACACAGTAGGATATGCTTTTTCTTTAAATTAACTTGGCATGCTGGGAGCACTTGTATGAGCTAATGTTTCTAATAATGTCCCAGTTTACATTTGCTCTCCTGTAAATCTATGCCCAAGCATGCCCCTTGGAAAACGATTGTGTGGTTAATATCCAGTAACATAAGAGATTTGAAAAACAAATGCTTTTTTTTCAGTAATAACACATTCTGTAATACCGACTGTATTTCTGTTATGCTATTTGCACTTTTGATGTTGTGGGTGGAATCCAGCTTTTGGCCCAAGTGTACCTCTGCGCTGCGGTTTGTTCTCTTTTTATCATCTAAGTGCTTTTTGTATGCCAGTAAAACGTGCTTGATCCAATTACCACATAAACATATTGTCATATGGTTTTTGTTTGTGTGTAGTTGGGGCATGTTGAAACTTCAGCATTTAGTATTTTATATATTTCAACAACAAATATGCTTAGTATCGGACTAAAGGTTACTTTAGATCTGTGATTAAAAAATCTGACTTAAAGGGATATTAAAGTGTGCCAAAAAAATGCTCTAATGTGTTAAAGTATTTTTTATTGCACTATTGATTGTATATAACTGTCAACCAGCGCTGCGGAATCTGTTGGCGCTCTACAAATACCTGATAATAATAATAACCTCTGCAAAGCGATTAACATATTTATTCAGCTTACTCCCAGTAGCGCATTTCTGCTCTGGAGCATAACACATCTGGTGAGCCAATTACAACAGACACATTGTGTGTAACTACCAATCACCAGCTAGCTACCATTAGTAAGTTGCTGCTGTTGAGGAAATTTACATGTGCCTTTCAACAAATGCTGCCAAGAGAATGATTTAATACATTTTTAATAGTAGTGGGTTTGTGTTTTTTAGAGCATAACATTTTAACTGAATCATGAAAAATTAATTTTCGTTCTGTTTTTGCCATTGTTATCTTATCTAAAGACTGAAAAGCCCAGTAGCAAATGTATGTATTCAAAATAAACTGCTTATCCCAGTAGATGTAGAGAATAAGGAGATTAGATCCCTGGCTAGGTTAAGAGGAATATAATTGAATCAACACTGAGTTATAAAAGGGGCTTTAATGTGACAATTAAACATTCAGGATTTGGATAGAACATAACATTTCTCCAACATAGGTGTGTCCGGTCCACGGCGTCATCCTTACTTGTGGGATATTCTCTTCCCCAACAGGAAATGGCAAAGAGCCCAGCAAAGCTGGTCACATGATCCCTCCTAGGCTCCGCCTACCCCAGTCATTCTCTTTGCCGTTGTACAGGCAACATCTCCACGGAGATGGCTTAGAGTTTTTTTTTTTTTTTTTAAGATCCTAAACAAGTTTCTCAAGGTTCCATCGTTCAAAATGGAAACCATTCGAACAATTCTTCCTTCCATCCAGGAAGGTCAATTCATGACCACGGTGGATTTAAAGGATGCGTATCTACATATTCCTATCCACAAGGAACATCATCGGTTCCTAAGGTTCGCATTCCTGGACAAGCATTACCAGTTCGTGGCACTTCCTTTCGGATTAGCCACTGCTCCAAGGATTTTCACAAAGGTACTAGGGTCCCTTCTAGCGGTGCTAAGACCAAGGGGCATTGCAGTAGTACCTTACTTGGACGACATTCTGATTCAAGCGTCGTCCCTTCCTCAAGCAAAGGCTCACACGGACATAGTCCTGGCCTTTCTCAGATCTCACGGATGGAAAGTGAACGTAGAAAAGAGTTCTCTATCTCCGTCAACAAGGGTTCCCTTCTTGGGAACAATAATAGACTCCTTAGAAATGAGGATTTTTCTGACAGAGGCCAGAAAAACAAAACTTCTAAACTCTTGTCAAACACTTCATTCCGTTCCTCTTCCTTCCATAGCGCAGTGCATGGAAGTAATAGGTTTGATGGTAGCGGCAATGGACATAGTTCCTTTTGCGCGCATCCATCTAAGACCATTACAACTGTGCATGCTCAGTCAGTGGAATGGGGACTATACAGACTTGTCTCCGAAGATACAAGTAAATCAGAGGACCAGAGACTCACTCCGTTGGTGGCTGTCCCTGGACAACCTGTCACAAGGGATGACCTTCCGCAGACCAGAGTGGGTCATTGTCACGACCGACGCCAGTCTGATGGGCTGGGGCGCGGTCTGGGGATCCCTGAAAGCTCAGGGTCTTTGGTCTCGGGAAGAATCTCTTCTACCGATAAATATTCTGGAACTGAGAGCGATATTCAATGCTCTCAAGGCTTGGCCTCAGCTAGCAAAGGCCAAGTTCATACGGTTTCAATCAGACAACATGACGACTGTTGCGTACATCAACCATCGGGGGGAACAAGGAGTTCCCTGGCGATGGAAGAAGTGACCAAAATCATTCAATGGGCGGAGATTCACTCCTGCCACCTGTCTGCAATCCACATCCCAGGAGTGGAAAATTGGGAAGCGGATTTTCTGAGTCGTCAGACATTACATCCGGGGGAGTGGGAACTCCATCCGGAAATCTTTGCCCAAATTACTCAACTGTGGGGCATTCCAGACATGGATCTGATGGCCTCTCGTCAGAACTTCAAGGTTCCTTGCTACGGGTCCAGATCCAGGGATCCCAAGGCGACTCTAGTAGATGCACTAGTAGCACCTTGGACCTTCAAACTAGCTTATGTATTCCCGCCGTTTCCTCTCATCCCCAGGCTGGTAGCCAGGATCCATCAGGAGAGGGCGTCGGTGATCTTGATAGCTCCTGCGTGGCCACGCAGGACTTGGTATGCAGATCTGGTGAATATGTCATCGGCTCCACCATGGAAGCTACCTTTGAGACGAGACCTTCTTGTTCAAGGTCCGTTCGAACATCCGAATCTGGTCTCACTCCAGCTGACTGCTTGGAGATTGAACGCTTGATCTTATCAAAACGAGGGTTCTCAGATTCTGTTATTGATACTCTTGTTCAGGCCAGAAAGCCTGTAACTAGAAAAATTTACCACAAAATATGGAAAAAATATATCTGTTGGTGTGAATCTAAAGGATTCCCTTGGGACAAGGTAAAGATTCCTAAGATTCTATCCTTTCTTCAAGAAGGATTGGAGAAAGGATTATCTGCAAGTTCCTTGAAGGGACAGATTTCTGCCTTGTCTGTGTTACTCCACAAAAAACTGGCAGCTGTGCCAGATGTTCAAGCCTTTGTTCAGGCTCTGGTTAGAATCAAGCCTGTTTACAAACCTTTGACTCCTCCTTGGAGTCTCAACTTAGTTCTTTCAGTTCTTCAGGGGGTTCCGTTTGAACCCTTACATTCCGTTGATATTAAGTTATTATCTTGGAAAGTTTTGTTTTTGGTTGCAATTTCTTCTGCTAGAAGAGTTTCAGAATTATCTGCTCTGCAGTGTTCTCCTCCTTATCTGGTGTTCCATGCAGATAAGGTGGTTTTACGTACTAAACCTGGTTTTCTTCCAAAAGTTGTTTCTAACAAAAACATTAACCAGGAGATAGTCGTGCCTTCTTTGTGCCCGAAACCAGTTTCGAAGAAGGAACGTTTGTTGCACAATTTGGATGTTGTTCGCGCTCTAAAATTCTATTTAGATGCTACAAAGGATTTTAGACAAACATCTTCCTTGTTTGTTGTTTATTCTGGTAAAAGGAGAGGTCAAAAAGCAACTTCTACCTCTCTCTCTTTTTGGATTAAAAGCATCATCAGATTGGCTTACGAGACTGCCGGACGGCAGCCTCCTGAAAGAATCACAGCTCATTCCACTAGGGCTGTGGCTTCCACATGGGCCTTCAAGAACGAGGCTTCTGTTGATCAGATATGTAGGGCAGCGACTTGGTCTTCACTGCACACTTTTACCAAATTTTACAAGTTTGATACTTTTGCTTCTTCTGAGGCTGTTTTTGGGAGAAAGGTTTTGCAAGCCGTGGTGCCTTCCATTTAGGTGACCTGATTTGCTCCCTCCCTTCATCCGTGTCCTTAAGCTTTGGTATTGGTTCCCACAAGTAAGGATGACGCCGTGGACCGGACACACCTATGTTGGAGAAAACAGAATTTATGTTTACCTGATAAATTACTTTCTCCAACGGTGTGTCCGGTCCACGGCCCGCCCTGGTTTTTTAATCAGGTCTGATAATTTATTTTCTTTAACTACAGTCACCACGGTATCATATGGTTTCTCCTATGCAAATATTCCTCCTTAACGTCGGTCGAATGACTGGGGTAGGCGGAGCCTAGGAGGGATCATGTGACCAGCTTTGCTGGGCTCTTTGCCATTTCCTGTTGGGGAAGAGAATATCCCACAAGTAAGGATGACGCCGTGGACCGGACACACCGTTGGAGAAAGTAATTTATCAGGTAAACATAAATTCTGTTTTTATGCTAGTAAAAATGTTCTCTTGGTATCCTGTTAGAGTTTAGGAGCTTATGATTATTTTCAAATTGTATGATTGGGGGGGGGGGGAGAGACAACTACTAAAGCAACTGGATGTGTTACTGGGGGGCACCTAGATCTAATATTTGGGGTAATCTACTAAATATAAGCTTTAATTCTTAGCAAAAACACCCAAAACCTCAAATCTACCCTAGGAACATGTAATGGACAAAGTGACTGCCTTGTAAACGTGCCACTAGCTCATACCCTTCAGTACAGCCATGTGGTGAGCGTCGCCATTACAGGAGCTAAAAGCCTCTTCCACCTATGAGACATGTAATCCACAAGCTTAGAATACAGCACATTTCATCCCCCGGGGTAAAGGGACCTGCAGCAGTTTATCATACTGCATGGTTTTAGAATAGAAACTTGATATTCTATTGGAAGCAGCCTGGAGATACTAAAGCTTCTCTATTAGATGAGTTCGAACACCAGATGTGCATCAGAATTAAAGCCATTATTTCAGAAGATCAATGTGCAGTTATGGAGGTCGGTGCCCAATACACAGCTCAAGTGAGACCTGATCCGGCACCATCGTGTAACCTAGACATAGAGGGAACATCTTTACCTCGCATTGGGACACTACAAATGGAAGGAAGATCAGACAAGGGAGAGGATTATGTATATGTGCTCCACTCCCATTCTGACAGCCTGCCTGCAGCTCACGACTCTGGTCTAAAGGGTAGTCACTCACCAGGGACTGGGGAGTTCATGTCATCTAACCGCCCAGAGATACAGCAATTCAGTGATCCCATCCCCTACCTTTGCGTGAAGGTTGATGAGGGTGACTCCGCTTTGATTCCTCACCGGGAAACTGCGGCCAGCTCTCCTGGTTGGGGTTTGAAGTACCTGCATTCTCTTACTTCATCTAAGGGACATACAATGACGGAGTCACTGTGGTTGATGTTTAAAAACCTACAGCAATGGGCTACTTTGGATTGCACCCGGTGGTGAAAATGAGATTCCAACCCATGATTCCAGGGTTAGCTTAGGCTAAATGATTGCTGAACTGTGGTCAGGAGTCCCCTTTATGGGGAGCTACTCCTAAAACATATTTCTATGTGCAAAATTATCTTTGTGACATGATGTTCCTATTATAACTTGCTTGCACATGTTTATATCACTTTTGTATCCCTGTTTTCTCTTTTACCATTAGTGGAGTGCATATATATGTGGTTTTTTTTTTGTTTTGGTTTTTTTTTCTTCTATAAGATACGACGAGTCCACGGATTCATCCTTGTGGGATATTATCCTCCTGCTAACAGGAAGTGGCAAAGAGCACCACAGCAGAGCTGTCTATATAGCTCCTCCCTTGACTCCACCCCCCAGTCATTCTCTTTGCCTACTCTAAGTAATTGGAAGGGTAAAGTGAAAGAGGTGATAATATGTTAGTTTTTATTTTCTTCAAGCAAGACTTTTTATTTTTTATTTTAAATGGTACTGGCGAGTGCTATTTTTTTCCAGGCAGCAGATGGATGAAGACTTCTGCCTTGAGACTGATGATCTTAGCAGTTGTTACTAAGATCCAGAGTAGTTCCCACAGAATGGGAAGAGGAGTACTTAAACTTCAGTGTGAGGAATGTTTTTCATACTACAAGCATTGAGGTATGTTCAGTAATTTTTTTTCTGGAGAGACTGTTATTTCAGAATTGGCTGACAGTATCCCCATGAGGGAAAGGGTAAGCAGTAATCCTAATGTATAGAGAGGAGTATTACTGGACCTGTATGTTGGGCTATAAAAATTGGTTGACACTGATAATATGATGTTTGTGGGCAAACGTTTCTATGTTGGGAGTTAAAGATAACTTTTTCGTGGCAAACGTTTTGAATTTATTTTAACAATGGAGGGTACACATGGCTTCACTTAGATGGGTATATGAACCCAAATGGCTAGGTTTTAGACCGCTCTGGTGCGGTTATTGTTAGGCTGTGAGACAGAGTGATGGGCGGGGCCTATTTTCACGCCTCAGTTGCGCAGTTGTTTTTCCCATGCAAGCTCCAACTCCGGTGGGCCTTTCAGGACAGTTTGGGCCTAATCAAAGGGTTAATCCGATTTTGCAGACCCCTGAGGGCAGTTAGGCGCCACAGCACGGCTTTGGCGAGGTGCAGGGGGTGTTTTTGTTTAACTATAACGTTTTTAGTATAACGTTTTTTGTTCTTAAGGGTTAAGTATTCCTTTCCTTGTGGGGCAAGCTTAGCTGACAAGTTGGGATTCATTTATCATAAAATTGTGATAATTTTATCGTTTTATAGCAGTTTTGAAAAAAATGTATGCTTTTTTTTTCTCTTAAAGGCACAGTACTGTTTTTCAGATTATTTTTTTCACAAGATAAAGTGTTTTCAAGTCTGTTTGTGGTCATTACTTGCATGTTTTAACATGTCTGACATTGAGGAAAGCCAATGTTCTATGTGTTTAGAAGCCATTGTGGAACCCCCACTTCAAATGTGTCCCTCATGTACTGAAAGGGCCTTACATTGCAAAGAACATATTTTAGCTGATAAAAGTATGTCTCAGGATGATTCTCAGTCAGAAGAGAATCGGGTTATGCCATCTACTTCTCCCCAAGTGTCACAACCTTTAACGCCCCCCTCAAGTGACGCCAATTACTTCTAGTGTGTCTAATTCTTTCACCCTGCAAGATATGGCTGCAGTTATGTCTACTACCCTTACAGAGGTATTATCTAAACTGCCTGGTTTACAGGGTAAGCGCAGTAGGTCCGGTATTAGAGTAAATGCTGAGCCCTCTGATGCTTTATTGGCCATCTCCAATGTACCCTCAGTGTTCTGATTTGGGGGTGGGGGAATTGCTGTCTGAGGGAGAGCTTTCTGATTCAGGAAAGATGTCCCCTCAGACTCAGCTATGACGGCCTTTAAGTTTAAGCTTGAACACCTCCGCTTGTTACTCAGGGAGGTTTTAGCGACTCTGGATGATTGTGACCCTATTGTCATCCCGCCAGAGAAACTGTGTAAAATTGATAAATATCTAGAGGTCCCTACTTACACCAATGTTTTTCCAGTCCCTAGAAGAATTTCGGACATTGTTACTAAGGAGTGGGATAGACCAGGCAATTCCGTTCTCTCCCCCTCCTACTTTTAAGAAAATGTTTCCCATATCTGACACCATTCGGGATTCTTGGCAGTCGGTCCCTAAGGTGGAGGGAGCCATTTCTACCCAGGACAGTTGTGCTTTCAAAGATACTATGGATAAAAAATTAGAAGGGCTTCTAAAGAAGTTGTTTATTCATCAGGGTTTTCTTCTGCAACCTATAGCGTGCTTTGTTCCAGTAACTACTGCAGCAGCTTTTTGGTTTGAGGCTCTAGAGGAGTCTCTTAAGGTTGAGACCCCATTAGATGATATTTTGGATAGAATTAAGGCTCTCAAGCTAGCAAATTCTTTTATTACAGATGCCGCTTTCCAAATGGCTAAATTAGCGGCTAAGAATGCAGGCTTTGCCATTTTAGCGCATAGAGTGTTATGGCTTAAGTCGTGGTCTGCTGATGTGTCATCGAAATCTAAGCTTTTAGCTATTCCCTTTAAGGGTAAGACCCTATTCGGACCTGAACTAAAGGAGATCACTTCTGACATTACTGGAGGTAAAGGTCATGCCCTTCCTCAGGACAAGACGACTAAAATGAGGACCAAACAGAATAATTTTCGTTCCTTTCAAAACTTTAAAGGCGGTCCCTCTACTTCCTCATCCACCTCCAAGCAGGAGGGGAATTTTGCTCAATTCAAGTCAGTCTGGAGACCTAACCAGACCTGGAATAAAGGTAAGCAGGCCAAGAAGCCCGCTGCTGCTACCAAGTCAGCATGAAGGGGCAGCCCCTGATCCGGGACCGGATCTAGTAGGGGGCAGACTTTCTCTCTTCGCTCAGGCTTGGGGAAGACCCAGGGGTATCGTTTAGAATTCAAAGATTCTCTCCCGAGGGGGAGATTTCATCTTTCACGTTTGTCTGTAAACCAGTCAAAAAGAGAGGCGTTCTTACGCTGTGTAGAAGACCTCTATACCATGGGTGTAATCTGCCCGGTTCCAAAAGTATTACAGGGGCAGGGGTTTTACTCCAATCTGTTCGTGGTTCCCAAAAAAGAGGGAACCTTCAGACTGATTTTATATCTCAAAACTCTAAACAAATTTCATCGTTCAAGATGGAGACCATACGAACAATTTTACCAATGATCCAGGAGGGTCAATATATGACTACCGTGGATTTGAAGGATGTGTATCTTCACATTCCTATCCACAAAGATCACCAGTTCCTCAGGTTCGCCTTCCTGGACAAACATTACCAGTTTGTGGCCCTTTCGGGTTGGCCACAGCTCCCAGAATTTTCACAAAGGTTCTAGGGTCCCTTCTGGCGGTTCTAAGGCCGCGGGGCATAGCAGTGGCGCCCTATCTGGATGATATTTTGATTCAGGCGTCAACTTACCATCTAGCCAAATCTCACACGGACATCGTGTTGGCTTTTCTACGAACTCACGGGTGGAAGGTGAACATAAAAAAAAAAAAAAGAGTTCACTTGTTCCTCTGACAAGGGTTCCATTCCTAGGAACTCTTGATAGACTTGGTAGTCATGAAGATTTTTCTGACGGAGGTCAGAAAATCAAAGATCTTAACCACTTGCCGAGCACTTCATTCCATTCCTCAGCCATCAGTGCCTTAGTGTATGGAGGTAATTGGACTAATGGTAGCGGCAATGGACATAGTTCCGTTTGCTCACTTACATCTCAGACCACTGCAGCTGTGCATGCTCAGACAGTGGAATGGGGATTATGCAGATTTATCTCCGCGGATAAATCTGGATCTAGAGACCAGAGACTCTCTTCTCTGGTGGTTGTCACAGGATCATCTGTCCCAGGGAATGTGCTTCCGCAGGCCAGCATGGGTCATAGTGACGACGGATGCCAGCCTCTTGGGCTGGGGTGCAGTCTGGAATTCCCTGAAGGCTCAGGGTGTGTGGACTCAGGAGGAGTCCTTACTACCAATGAATATTCTGGAACTGAGAGCGATATTCAACGCACTTCAAGCGTGGCCTCAGCTGGCTTCGGCCAAATTCATAAGATTCCAGTCGGACAATATCACAACTGTAGCATATATCAATCATCAAGGGGGAACAAAGAGTTCTGTAGCGATAATAGAGGTTTCCAAAATAATTCAATGGGCAGAGACTCACTCTTGCCATCAGCAATATATATCCCAGGTGTGGAGAACTGGGAAGCAGATTTTCTAAGTCGTCAGACTTTCCATCCGGGGGAGTGGGAACTCCATCCGGAGGTGTTTGCAAAATTGATTCATCAATGGGGCACACCTGAATTGGATCTGATGGCATCTCGTCAGAATGCCAAACTTCCTTGTTACGGGTCCAGATCAAGGGATCCTCAAGCAGTACTGATAGATGCTCTAGCAGTACCTTGGTCGTTCAACCTGGCTTATGTGTTTCCGCCTTTTCCTCTCCTTCCTCGTCTGATTGCAAGAATCAAACAGGAAAGGGCTTTGGTAATATTGTTAGCTCCTGCGTGGCCACGCAGGATTTGGTATGCAGACCTGGTGGAAAGGTCATCTGTCACCGTGGAAACTACCACTGAGACGGGACCTTCTCATTCAACGTCCGTTCCAACATCCAAATCTAGTTTCTCTGAAGCTGACTGCCTGGAGATTGAACGCTTGATTCTATCTAAGCGGGGATTCTCTGAGTCGGTCATTGATACCTTGGTTCAGGCCTGTCACTAGGAACATTTATCATAAGATATGGCGTAAATATCTTTATTGGTGTGAATCCAAAGGCTACTCATGGAGTAAGATCAGGATTCCTAGGATTTTGTCCTTTCTCCAAGAAGGATTGGAGAAGGGATTATCAGCTAGTTCCTTAAAGGGATAGATTTCTGCTTTGTCAATCTTGCTACACAAGCGTCTGGCAGATGTCCCAGACATTGTCGTTTTGTCAGGCTTTAGTTAGAATCAAGCCTGTGTTTAAACCTGTTCTCCGCCATGGAGTTTGAATTTAGTTCTAAATGTTCTTCAAGGGGTTCCGTTTGAACCCATGCATTCCATAGATATTAAACTTCTATCTTGGAAAGTTCTGTATTTAGTTGCCATCTCTTCTGCTCAAAGAGTTTCTGAGCTGTCTGCGTTACAATGCGACTCACCTTATTTTATATTCCATTCTGATAAGGTGGTTTTGCAAACTAAACCTGGAATCCTTCCTAAGGTTGTTTCTAATAAGAATATTAATCAGGAAATTGTTGTTCCTTCTCTGTGTCCTAACCCTTCTTCTAAGAAGGAGCGTCTACTACATAACTTGGACGTGGTTCGTGCCTTGAAGTTTTACTTGCAAGCGACCAAGGATTTCCATCAAACATCTTCTCTGTTGTCTATTCTGGAAAGCGTAGAGGTAAAAAGCTACGGCTACCTCTTTCTTTTTGGCTGAAAAGCATCATCCGTCTGGCATATGAGACTGCTGGGCAGCAGCCTCCTGAAAGAATTACAGCTCATTCTACTAGAGCGGTTGCTTCCACATGGGCTTTTAAAAACGATGCTTCTGTTGAACAGAGTTTTAAGGCTGCGACTTGGTCTTCCCTTCATACCTTTTCCAAATTTTCCAAATTTGATACTTTTGCTTCTTCTGAGGCTATTTTTCAGAGAAAAGTTCTTCATGCAGGGGTGGGTGCCTTCTGTTTAGGTATCTGTCTTGTCCCTCCCGTTCATCCGTGTCCTGTAGCTTTGATATTGTATCCCACAAGTAAAGGATGAATCCGTGGACTTGTGTCTTATAGAAGAAAAGGAAATTTATGCTTACCTGATAAATTGATTTCTTCTATGATATGACGAGTCCACGGCCTGCCCTGTCAATTTAAGACTTTTTTTTTTTTTGGTTTAAAACTTCAGTCACCTCTGCACCTTTTAGTTTCTCCTTTTTCTTCCTATACCTTCTGTCGAATGACTGGGGGGTGGAGTCAAGGGAGGAGCTATATAGACAGGAGGATAATATCCCACAAGTAAAGGATGAATCCGTTGACTCGTCGTATCATAGAAGAAATCAATTTATCAGGTAAGCATAAATTTCCTGTTTTTTTTTTGTTTTTTTTTTGTTTTGTTTTTTGCGCTGCCATTTATTTATTTAAGGCATGAGGCATACTATTTCTTTCCATAACGCAGGGAGAGTCCACAACTTCATTCCTTACTCTTGGGAAATAAAACAACTGGCCACCAGGAGGAGGCAAAGACACCACAGCCAAAGGCTTAAATATCACTCCTGCTTCCCATATCCTCCCAGTCATTCTTTGCCTTTCGTCACTAGAGGAGGATGGAAGAGAAGTGTCAGAAGATTTTGGATAGTCCTGTAATGGGTATGTTCCCTTCAAGAGAGGACTGGAGTTTTAAGTAATCATATAAACCTCTCAGTGAGATTATTGATGGTTAGAGTCTGGAGATGCAGGGGAAGTTTTTTTTTTTTTTTTTTCTGCGAACCCATCCAGACTATCTACTAACAACTCGTGAGCAATCAGTGTTGATGAGTTTCACTGCTTGCTGATACACAATCAGGTCCCTGTCAGAGTGTCGCTGCAAGACTGTCACACTTGAGGCTCTGTTTCACCGCAGGGATCCTGGAGTGTAAGACCGCTTTATTATATATAGCAGGGATTCTAATATAGGGTCACAGTGTGGCTCCTTTATACCTCAATAGGATCAATTTTATGTATCTTTGAAGGGGATATAGATATATCGATAGAATGTGGAAGAAGTGGCATTCACAATCCAAACAACTGCCCAGTGCGCTGCTGTAATGAAAATGTACAAAGTCCACAGTATCACAAACCTGGCCAAGGATAAATGACGATACTGAAAAAGCAGGCAACACAGGATCCGGTACAATGCAAAGCCTTTTAATCCACAAGGAACATAGATAAAAGGGCCTTAACCCATAACATTTCAGTTCAAGCTAGAACCTTTCTCAAATGGAGGCTGTAACAGACATAAGTGCCAAGACAAACCCTTATATACCTAAACACATGACACACATAATCAAAATTAATCCCACCAGGTTTCGCCCATCCGCTCATCACAACCTGCAAGAGCATGCCACAAACACTGGTGATGCTGCTGTGCCGACCGATGACGTCATCAACATTTGCCGATGTAAAACACAGGCAGCTGTAGAGTAGTCATGGAAACGGAAATCAACAACCGTTTAACAAGCGCTCAAAGCTCAGGGCAGTGGGCGATCAGGAAGGAAGATAAAGGAAAAAAGAAAAAAACATGTTAATTACATCTAGAAAATGCAAACTTTACGTGGTAATAAGAACCACAAACCTTATAAGGAAATGTGCAGACTAATGGTTATACATCGATATATACTGCAGAGATAGCAAGTATCAATGCAGCCCAACCAGCCTATATGTAGAAAACCAACAGGCAAATATTCATATAGGGCTTCAAGACCCATGGAATAGGTAGAAACTTATGTATGGAAGGAGGAGGTTCCTGTAATCCATTGTATCATTTATACCAACACCCAAAAGTCAATCATGGTAAGGCCCCTTGGGGCAACTGTGTCCAGATCATAAATCCATCTTGTTTCAAGGCGTAGTAGGGCCAATGTCCTATTTCTCCCCCCCCCCCCCCCACGTCTCAAGCGAGGGACATGGTCAAAGAGTATAGTTCTCAACATTGATACAGTGACCCGCTTGCAGAAATTGTTGCGCGACTGGTTGTTCAGAACTGCCTTTTGTTGATGGCTTGGCGTATTGTTAATTTATGATTCGCCAGCCATTCTCTAAAGGTAGTCACAGTTTTCCCTATGTAATATAGGGAACACATGCACACGATTGCATAGACTACAAATTCTAAGGTGCATGTCAACCTATAATTTAAGGCATTTTTCTTATTAGTATGCGGATGATGAAAGCTGTTGCCGGTCACCATGTTATTGCAAGTGACACAGTTGCTGCATCGATAACCTTATTTGGCTTTAGGCAACCAGGATTTGTGGTCATAGCAATGAGTAGGGTCGTTGATCACCAGTAGATTTTTAGATCTCTTATATACCATCCTAGGAGGAGGTAGATCATAGAAGGGTAAGCTGCTGTCCTTGGACAGTATTTCCCAGTTGTCCTTAATAGTGGCTGCTACCACTTTAGAGCCTGGAGTATAAGTAGTCATGAAACTCAGTCGCTGTTCATCCTTTTCTACTTTCCTCACAATAAGATTCTTCTGTGTTTGTTGCTCAGCCACCATACTTTGTTGCTCAATCAGACCTTGGGGGTATCTTCGTTGTAGAAATTTTTGGGCCATCTCTTGCAATTGGGTTTTCTTATGGGAACCCTCAGTGTTATTCCTGACCACCCTCAGGAGCTGCGAGGAACTGACACCATTTTTTGTGTATAAGGATGAAAACTATCATAATGGAGAATGGAATTTTTATCAGTATCCTTATGATATAGAGTAGTATGTAACCCACTATTAACTCCTGTGTCAGTTTTATATATTTCTAAATCCAAGAAGTGGATTTTTTGGGTATCCCATTCGATTTTAAATAGATTTGCAATAGAATAGATTATTCTATTGCAATTCTATTGCATGAAGTATCATGAATGAAAGTGCCCTTTATTTGTTTCAATAGTAAATCCTAGCGTTTGTAAAACGCTAGGATTTACTTTCACTTTAACGTTGAAACCTTGTTTATAGATTAAGAGCACTATCTTGCAATGTTAATATGGTAACTAGCTCAGAACGAGAACAATAATAGCCTAACTTGTGGAACACTTAACAGAATAGAGTGTTTACTCTTTTATACCTATCCCGCATCTGCGCTCTTAGACTTAGGATACACTGGTATTTTTTTTTTAACTTGATATCAATAAATACTTAGCCTTTGCTACTGTTTCCGCATACTGTCAGTACTATTGCAGTACTTATTAAATACGTTGTTCGCATATTAGGAGATTCTGATTATCAGGTGATATAGTATTCTCCTCATCCACGCTGCACAGATATCACCACATTGTGTTTTTACTTTTATATTTTTAATTAACCTTTTTATTAAAAGTTAAGTTTTAACCCCTTCTTTTGGGGAATAATTTGTATCTAATATATATTAATGTGTGTGTATATGTATGTATATGTGTGTGTGTATGTGTATATATATATATATATATATATATATATATATATATATATACATATACACACACACTAAAAAGTTTACACACCCCTGTTAAAATATCAGGTTTCTGTGATGTAAACAAATGAGACAAAGATAAATCACTTTTCCCACCTTTAATGTGACCTATAAAGTGTACAACTTGATTGAAAAACATACTGAAACTTCTAGGTGGAGGGAAGTAAAACTAAAATAATTAGTAAGCACACCCTCTTATAACTAGGGATGTAGCTGTGTTTAGAATTGAGCAATCACATTCAAAATCATGTTAAATAGGAGTCAGTACACACCTGCCATCATTTAAAATGCCTCTGATTAACCTCAAATAAAGTTCAGATGTTCTAGTACCTGGTTTCTCAACAGCCGGGCCGTGGCCCAGTACCGGGCCATGATAGCCCTGCTGGTGGGCCCTGACCTGTCATGCCCCCACTGCACACTCTTACCCCACTGCACACCAAGGGCAGACTGAGACCAATCAAGGCCCCAGGAAAACTGTCTCACACTGACCCAAATGTATTCAAATTCATGCAAATGAACATGGTAGCCTCCCTGCCCTAATCCCAACAGGCCCATCAACTTCCAGAGCCAGGACCCCCAACATAAAGGGCCCCCAAACTACCGGGCCCTGGACATGTCCAGCTAAAATTTACCGGGCCTTGAGGTCACTTTGGTTGAGAACCACTGTTCAAGTAGGTCTTTCCTGACATTTTCTTAGTCGCAACCTACAGCAAAAGCCATGGTCCACAGAGAGCTTCTAAAGCATCAGAGGGATCTCATTGTTAAAAGGTATCAGTCAGGAGAAGGGTACAAAAGAATTTCCAAGGCATTAGATGTACCATGGAACACAGTGAAGACAGTCATCATCAAGTGGAGAAAATATGGCGCAACAGTGACATTACTAAGAACTGGACGTCACTCCAAAATTGATGAAAAGACAAGAAGAAAACTGGTCTGGGAGGCTGCCAAGAGGCCTACAGCACCATTAAAGGAGCTGCAGGAATATCTGGCAAGTACTGACTGTGTGGTGCATGTGACAACAATCGCCCATATTCTTCATATGAATTGGCTATGGGGTAGAGTGGCAAGACGGAATCCTTTGCTTACGAAAAAAAACATCCAAGCCCAACTAAATTTTGCAAACGCACATCTGAAGTCTCCCAAAAGCATGTTGTAAAAGGTGTTCTCGTTTGATGAAACCAAGATTAAACTTTTTGGCCATAATTCCAAAAGAGATGTTCGCCGCAAAAACAACACTACATATAACCAAAAGAACACCATACCCACAGTGAAGCATTTTGGTGGCAGCATCATGCTTTGGGTCTGTTTTTCTTCAGCTGGAACTGGAGCCTTAGTCAAGGCAGAGGGAAATATGAACAGTTCCAAATACCAGACAATATTGGCACAAAACATTCAGGCTTCTGCTAGGAAGCTGAACATGAAGAGGAACTTCATCTTTCAGTATGACAAAGCCCCAAAGCATACATCCAAATCAACAAAGGAATGGCTTCATCAGAAGAAGATTAAAGTTTTGGAATGGCCCAGTCAGAGCCCAGACCTGAATCCAATCGAAAATCTGTGGGGTTATCTTAAGTGGGCTGTGCACAGGAGATGCCCTCACAATCTGACAGATTTAGAGTGTTTTTGCAAAGAAGAGTGGGCAAATCTTGTTAAGTCAAGATGTGCCATGCTGAAAAACGTATACCCAAAAAGACTGAGTGCTTTAATAAAATCAAAGGGTGCTTCAACAAAGTATTATTTTAGTTTTTTATTTCTACTTCCCTCTACCTGAAAGATTTTAGTTTGTTTTACAATTGAGTTGTACAGTTTATAGGTCACATTAAAGGTGGAAAAAAAATTTGAAATTATTTATCTTTGTCATTTGTTTACATCACAGAAACATGAAATTTTAATAGGGGTGTGTAGACTTTTTATATGTGTGTATATATGTGTATATATGTATATGTGTGTGCGTGTGTGTATGTATGGATGGATATATGTGTATGTATATATATATATATATGTATATATATATATATATATATATATATATATATATATATATATATATATATATATATATATATATATATATATATGTGTGTATATGTATGTGTGTATATATATCTATATATATCTATATCCCTCAGTTTACGCCGGGGTTAGGTTCCAGAAGGAATGGTTGTAAATTAAAACCGTTGTAAATTGAAACCCAGTTTATAATGTAAGTCAATGGGAAGTGAGGGAGATAGGTTCCAGGCCCCTCTCAAAATTGTTATAAGTAACACCTAATACATTATTTTTAAAGCTTTGAAATGAAGACTTTAAAAGCTAAACAGCATTATAAACCTAATAAAATAATCACACAACACAGTATATATATATATATATATATATATATATGTGTGTATATATATATATATATTTATATATATATTAACTAAGTTAAATGAACAAAACATTTGCTAAACAGCATTATAAACCTAATAAAATCACACAACACAGACTTCACTTGCATTTTTCTGCAAACAGTTCTTTCTATGCATTCCAATCTGGACTGATTTATAGACAGGAAGATCTTTTTCCTTTGAAATCTGCTCGATAGCTCGGGTCTGGTTAAACTAATTTCAGCTTGCTTGGCTTTGCTGAAACAAGAGCGGACAGCTCCACCTACTGGCTATTTTAATAAATGCACTACTTCTCAATGCTTTTCAATAGCAGTCACATGACTGGAAAAAAAGGTTGTTGTTCTGAAACGGTGTAAATTGAACCGTTGTAAAACGAGGGCCAACTGTAATTATATATAATTTATTACAGGTATACCTCACTTTACAGCGCTTTGCTAATACAGCGCTTTGTGGAGCTGAAGTTCCACTTCCAAGGATTCTGAAACAGTGCTGTAATTTTAGTTAGATTGTAAGAAAAGTGACTGGAACCATTTTGTTATGCACAGTTCACCCTGTTTACAGCATTACAGTGCAATCTCAGTGTTGTAGTGTGGGAAATTTTACTACAGAAATTGTCACTATTTTACAGGTACAGTATTTATTGAATACTGTGCTGTGCGAGTGTTAAACTATACAGCGCTCTTGCACCCCTAATATATGTTAGTTTAAACATGTTTTTAAACACACTGGCAAGTGAAAAGAAAGCTAAAACCACCTTGTTTCACTTTAAGGCGGTTTTCACTTTACAGCGGGGCTCCGGTCCCTAACCCGCTGTATGAACGGGGTATACCTGTATATATTTGTAGAGTGCTAATTATGTAATTGTGTACATACTTTCCCAATGTTGTCATTGGATTTTCTGTAAATATTAGTTATTTTTATGTACAACACCTCTTCCTCCCTATTACATGATTGAAGATTATATTATGATATAGGAAACACTTGTAGTGCCATCGTTTTCTTTCTGTTCCAATAAATGTCTCGTTATTTGCTCACCTGTTTCAGCTGGCTCCTAGTAGTGCATTGCTGCTCTTTTAATAAAGGTTACCAAGAGAATGAAGCAAATTTGATAGGATATGTAAATTCTAAAGTTTTTAAAATCATGAAAGAAAAATATTGGTTTTCATCTCTCTTTAAGTAACTATTAGTAGAGAGAAGATTGGATTTTTGCTTTGTTGAAATACGTATTACTGTTTCCCTGATTTTGTATTCAGGAACACAAACTTTTTCATATTTTACATGTTCCGAACATTTTAATGGACTTGTTTTTAATAAACTAAACTGTTTAACAAACCTTCATTTATAACAGCAATGACAATTCCCTAAACCTAGAGCAGTTTATTTTTAAGTCAGAGGATTCCTAGGTTGATGTCCCTGTAAATTAAAGGGACATAATACTCATATGCTAAATCACTTGAAACTGATGCAGTATAACTGTAAAAAGCTGACAGGAAAATATCACCTGAGCATCTCTATGTAAAAAAGGAAGATATTTTACCTCACAATTTCCTCAGCTCAGCAGAGTAAGTTCTGTGTAAAAAGTTATACTCAGCTGCTCCCTGCTGCAGGTAAACAAATTTAAAAAAATGAAGAAATGAACAGCAGCCAATCAGCATCAGCAGTGCTGAGGTCATGAACTCTTACTGTGATCTCATGAGATTTGACTTGACTCTCATGAGATTTCATAGTAAGCTTCCTTTACCTGATTGGTGAAATAATATGAGAGTGCACGATGCTAGTCCCTTCAGATGTCCCAGGACAAACACACTAAAATGCTGCTTAGAAATCCTTTACAATGGGAGGTGGCTACTGAGGAACTTTTGAGGTAAAATATCTTTCTTTTTTACATAGAGATGTTCAGGAGATATTTTCTAATCGGCTTTTTACAGCTATGCTGCATCACTTTCAAGTGTTTAAACATTTGGGTATTATGGCCCTTTAAGGTAAATCATACAAGTAAAAGTGAAAGCTACTCATTTCATCTGTATGCAACAAACCTTAAAGGGATATTGACATTAAAAATTAAGCTTTCTTGAATTGGAGCATTGAATTTGTAAAATGATTCCCATTTACTTGTGTTAACAGATAACATGTTCTGTTGGTCTCCTTTATTGAAATGTTGATATTTTCCATGGGAGCATCAGCGGTATGCACGCATCTTGAGCATTATATGTATACTATTGTTGCAAACTATGCAGCCATATCTTGCTCAAGATGTGTACTCACTATACCAGAGCTTGACAAGCCCAGATGCCAGGAAGCCACTGGCTTCTTTAAAATTACTCTCTGCTGCCCTTGTTTTTGGTCCTCAAGACACCCATAGGTGCCCCCCAACCAAGTCCCTCAGCCTTGGTGTTCATGGTGTGAGTGGGTGGTTTAAAGGTCTCCTAGGGATGGCCTAAAGGTTATGGCTCATAAATTTTGAACTAGTTGCACTATACCACATGGAAAGGATCTAAGTTTCAACACAGTATATATACCAAGAGGGGTACAATTGAGAATATTTCTTAAATTGGTGGAATATTTTTTTGGTAAATTGAATTATTGTACATCCCATCCGAATAATTTGTAATTTTGACTTCCTTGTCCTGTTATCAAATTACTGTTATCTCAATGTATCTTTTCAGTTGCATGACGAATTAACTCCTTCATGGTTTGGCCGATCTGTTAACTTTGACCTGTTTTTAAGAAATCTTCTTATGTATGTGAGAATGTGAGTCATTTGGGAATCTGCCAAGAAACTACTTATGCAAAAGTTAGAGAGATTGTGCGTATTCTAAATTTATGAGTGCTGCTTTAAATCAGAACATTGGTCCCAAACACATGTTTCTTACTTCCTGGCAAATTTCTTAAAGTGAACGGTTCCCCCTCCTCCCTATGGTACACTTTGCACACATGGAACAGAGCAGAACTTACTGTGGCAGTTTATCACCCGCCAGCCTCCATTGCTTCTTTCATAGGTGCACTTAAATCGCATTCATCCCTCGTACAGGAGTATCTAATATAAGTTCCTTACTAAAATAGCTTCCAGATGTCCCATACCTGGAAAATCACTGACCCAGTTATTGCAAAGCACCGGCATTCCTCTTTGTATATGGGAAGGTGAAAGTTTTGCTTAGCACCTCAATGTGTATTTAATATAGTACGCTGTGTGTGTCTCACGTGGTTTGGACCTGTGAAAGTTCATCTGTAGAACATGAATAAAACGGTGTTGTAGAATTGAATTTATAAAACAACAATTTTAAAGTGTATCTTTATTAAAGGGACAGTCTATTCAGAATGAAAGGGGCAGTATGCACCAATTTTCATTTAATGTAATAGACGCTACTATAAAGAATAATATGCACAGATACGGATATAAAAATCCAGTGTAAAACCTTTTAAAAACTTAGACGCTCACAATTTAACACTGTTAATGAGATAAGACTTGGACACATACTGAAAGAGGCTGAGAGCAGAACCTCCCCCCCCCCCTCCCCTGCATATGAAAAGACCCATTATACAAACAGAATTAGTCTGAAGTCTGTATACATCAGTATACATCTAAAACTTTGGGGCTTGGTTAGGAGTCTGAAAATCAGCACAATGTTATTTAAAAATAAGCAACTATACATTTTTACTAAAACACTCCCAGATGGGCTATATAAATGGATCATCTACAAAACTTTTATGTAAAGCAAACTCTAGTGTATAATGTCCCTTTAAAATCACATGCCCTATCTGAATCATGGAAGTTTAAACAACTTTCCAATTTACTTTTATCTAATTTGCTTTGTTCTCTTGGTATTCTTCGTTGAAAGCTAAACCTAGGTAGGCTCATGCTAATTTCTAAGCCCTTGAAGGTCACCTCTTATCTGAATGCATTTTACAGTTTTTTTTTTACAGTTTTATACTGCTTCAGTGTGTAAGTGTTATACTTGGTGCAGACTTCATTCCCTACAGCTTACAATACTTTGTTAGCAGCCACCTGGGGTGTTGAGGGTAATCTGTGTTACATGGTATGTACTGCTTGTACTGCATACTTCTAAGCCTATGCTGGATTTTAGCGCTCCCGGCGGCTTCATTTTGTTATACTTTGAGCCGCCCGGGAGATTTAGTGGTATACGCCCATGAAGGGCGGAGTTACTAGTTTGCCCGTTTTCGGGCGCTCTCGCTATCCCTAGAGCGAAGTTTTTACAGAGGTTAGAGTCTTCACGCCCACGATGGGCGGAGTGGCTTTGTGACGACTGTGGGGGATTCGCTCTTCTCCTTCATGAAGTATACCGGGGGCATAGTGTCTCACAAAACCCAGTGTTCATTTCCCTTTCATTGCGGGTCCAACACCCTGTGAATGCAGCTTGACTGCTTTTCTAGAACTCGTTTCTACTCAAACACTTTGCATGTTTACAGAAAATGTGTGTTTCACGAAAGAGAAATGAGGGGTTGATAGGCATCACTCAATGTACTTAATGAGCCATATGTTATATACCTTTTGTGGTTTGGCACTTCAGCATGATTTCTGAGAACTACTGCAGTTCATCAATCCAACTCAGCATGTGTACAGTAAAAAAGTTGCTGTTTAGTATTTAAAGTGACAGTAACGTCTTTTTCATTTGTTAATTTTATTAAAAATTTTCAGCTCTTTATTTGTTATTTCATCCATTGTGTCTTAGGATGTAACAAATGCTCGCAAATAAGACAAGAAAAGACCCCGTACAGATGACTCGGCATGCTAAGGCACTGTGGATGAGTTCTGTAGCAACCCTAGGGTTGCAGGTTGGATCACCAGCGAGGTCCACTCAGCCTTTCATCCTTCCGAGGTTGATAAAATGAGCAGCGCCTTGAGACCCTTACGGGTTATTAGCCGCGCTTTACAAGTACCCAATACATACATACATATTTACAGATATGTATACACATATAAACACATAAATTCAGAGTTATTGGTGCCTTATATGTTTTGTTTCCACAAGGTAGGAAACATTCTTTTAGGAAGTTTTTCAGTAGTTACTGTTTCCAATACTTCCTCTATATTACTGATAGATACTTTGGAATTTTCCGATTTCTGGCAGCTGTTCCCGATAGCTGACGCTGTCAGGGAATCTGGGCGGACTGTCCCTATGGTGGAAACACTCTACTATTCCTGTTGAGCTGCATACACACTTGTGCGGTAGCATATTGTTTCAATGTTTATGTAGAATCTCTCAGGACTGAGACTTCTTTAAAAAAAATGATATCCAGATGTATAGTTAAAGTCTAGGCTCCTGGCAAGGCATTACAAGGGAATGACTTTGTTTGGTCCTGGAGAGGGAATCCCCCTCTTCTAAGCAAGAGGGAATCTATTTGCAATTCTAGTTGCTAGGAAACCCAACTATTCTTGGAACATGGGTGGATAAGCGAGATAACTCGCTGCTGAATCCAAGTCAGCATGAGGATTTTGCCCACGATCCGGGGACAGATTTCCTTGCCATTTGGGCTTGTGCACAGATTGTTCAGGATCCCTGTCTCGGATACAAACTGAATTCGGAAATTCTTCTTGAGGAAGATTTCTTTTTCACAAATATCTGCAAACCAGATGAAATGAGAGGTGTTCTTACATCATGGGAGAGCCCTCTCTTCTTTGGGAGTGATTTGTCCCATTCCATTACTGGGACAGGGGCTTTATCAAGTCTGTCTGTAGTCTTCAAGATGGGAACTTTCCGTTCTGTTTTGGTCCTCAGGAGATGAGGGAATTTTTTCTATGGTGGTTGTCGATGGAGCATCTATCTCAGGGGACATGCTTTCGCAGGCCCTAAGGGGAGATCGTGACAACGGATGCCTGTCTTTTCGGTTGAGGAACAGTCTGGAACTTCTTAAGAGCTTAGGATGTATGTACTCAAGTGAGTCTCTCCTCTCCATCAACGTTCTAGAGGTCAGAGCAAGGGCTAATCTGTTTCGGACCTGGCCTCGGCCAATTTCATCTGATTCCAGTTGGACGACATAACGACAGTGGCTTATATCAGTCGTCAGTATTTTTTTTGTCAGGTTCTGACTTGAATTAGTCCCGTGTTTAGTCTCTTTGCTCCTCTTTGGAGTTTGAATTTAAACCTTAAAGTTCTTCACGGGGTTTTGTTTGAACCTATGCATTCCATAAGATATTAAGTTATCTTGGAAAGTTTTATTTTTGGTTGCTATTTCTTCTGCTCACAGAGTTTCTGAGTGTTTCGGCATTGCAATGTGATTCTCCTTATCTTATTTTTCATTCTGATAAGGTGGTGTTACGTACCAAACCTGGTTTTCTTCTTCAGGTTGTTTCAAATGAAAATATTATTCAGGGAATTTTTATTTTTTTTTCCTTGTGTCCTCATCCTTCTATGAAGGAGTGGCTGTTACATAATTTGGACGTGGTCCGTGCCTTGAATTTCTGCTTACAGGCGGTTTCGGATTTTCGTCAATCATCTTCCTTGTTTGTCGTTTTTTCAAGGAATCATAGGGGTCAGAAAGCTACGGCTACTTTTCTCTTTCTTTTTGGCTGAAGAGTATCATCCATTTTGCATATGGGACTGCTGGACAGCAGCCTCCTGAAAGGATTACGGCTCATTCCACTAGGGCTGTGGCTTCCTCATGGGCATTCAGTAATGATGCTTCTGTTGAATGGATTTGCAAGGCAGCGAATTGGTTGTCTCTTCACACTTTTTCAAGATTTTACGAAATTGATACTTTTGCCTCCTCTGAGGCTATTTTTGGGAGGAAAGTTCTTTCAGCAGTGGTGCCTTCCGTTTAGGTTCCCTGTCTTGTCCCTCCCGTTTCATCCGTGTCCTGTAGCTTTGTTATTGTATCCCACAAGTAAGAATGAAATCCGTGGACTCATTGTATCTTGTAAAAGAAAAGGAATTTTATTCTTACCTGATAAATTTGTTTATTTTATGATACGATGAGTCCACGGCCCGCCCTGTTTTTATGTGACAGGTCTTTATTTTTGTTAACCTTCAGTCACCTCTGCTCCTTGGCTTTTCCTTTCATTTTCCTAACTTCGGTCGAATGACTGGGTTGGGAGGGAAGGGAGGAGCTATTTATACAGCTCTGCTGTGGAGCTCTTTGCCGCCTCCTGCTGACCAGGAGGCGTAATCCCACAAGTAAGGAGGAAATCCATGGACTCATTGTATCGTAAAAGAAACAAATTTATCAGGTAAGAATAAATTTCCTTTTAGCTGCATTTGCAGCTTTATCAGCTATGTGGCTACTCCACCTATTCAAGAAGCAAAATCACTCATTCGGGGTGATTGACACGCCCTGTTCTAGTGCAATTTGTTGCTTCAGGGCTAGGGATTACATTGCACAACAATCCTCTTGTGCATGTGGCGATTGCAGGCAGACCGGCTCACTACTTTCTAACCTGTCTGCCTGCAGGGATGGTAAATATACCCCAAAGTATTCATTCCTAGATTATAAATTTGTGTGTGAGAATAAAATCTCTCCTACTGTAAATAAAACTGTAATTAAAGGGACATAATTGTAAAAATTAAAATACTGTTATATGCAGGTGATAGTGCAATAACTAGGTATGCGCATTTTTAGTATTAAGCATTTGTTCTAGTAACGAATGTGGCATCTGCTTTCAGTGCTGGATTTAATAGTGTAGAGGTGAAACGCATTTTACACTTAAAAAATATGTTGTTGTGGGGTCACAACCCCACATATGGTGAACCAATGATCAGGCATATATGTGCAACCATTATTTAGCGGCTCCCTGTAATGCAATTGCTGCTCCTGAGCCTATATAGATATGCTGTTCAACAAAGGATATCAACAAAAAGAAGCAAATTAGATAACAGAAGTAAACTAGAAAAGTAGTTAAAATCGTATGCTCTATCCGAATAATTTCATTTTACTGTCCTTTGAAACAAACATTTAAAGTTGGCTTCAGAGCAGGAATGCACTACTGGGAGCTAGCTTAACACCTCTGATGAGCCAATGACAAATATATGTATCCAGGGCAGCAGTGCACTACAGGCAGCTAGCTGAACACTATCTAGTGAGCCATGATAAGAAGCATGTGCGTGTAGCCACATTTCACGATCTAGCTTCCAGCAGTGCAGTGCTGCTTCTGAGGATATAGGCATATGCTTTTCAGCAAAGGATACCAAAAGAACAAAGTACATTTGCTAGGAGATTAATTGAAGTGTCTTAAAATGAGATGTGATTCATAAGTTTAATTATGAATTCATGTACCTTAATTTTGGCTTTTATGTGCTTTTAAAAGCCTGCAAATAAAAAAATGTCCAAAAGATGAGAAGTGTGGATAAAGCACAATTTCAAGAGGTACATTTTAGAGAATAGAAAGCAAAGAAAATAAGGAATGTAAAATTGTATTGATATGATTAAAGGACCACTCAATGCAGTAGAAGTACATAATAAAAAGACAATGCAATTTTTCCAGGACTGCCTATATAAGATTTATTACTTTAGCCGCTATTTCTCATACTGTGGTGATCGCAAGTAGACAAATGGAATGTATTGTAATTAAGCTGATCTTGTATTCTTTTGTGTTTATGATTTTGTTTGTTTGAAAAATTTAAAATAAAAAATATATTATAAAAAAAAAAAGACGATGCAATTAGATTTACTCTGAATATCAAATAAGCAGTAGATTTTTCTTTCTAATGACACGGTGAGTCCACAGATCATCATCAATTACTTTTGGGAATATCACTCCTGGCCAGCAGGAGGAGGCAAAGAGCACCACAGCAGAGCTGTTAAGTATCACTTCCCTTTCCACAAACCCCAATCATTCTCTTTGCCTCTAGTGCAAGGAGGAGGTGAAATAATTAGGTGTCCTGATTAAGATTCTTCTATCAAGATTTTTTTTCTCTTGTAAGGTGTATCCAGTCCACGGGTTCATCCATTACTTGTGGGATATTCTCCATCCCAACAGGAATCTGCAAGAGGACACCCACAGCAGAGCTGTCTATATAGCTCCTCCCCTAACTGCCACCCCCCAATCATTCTCTTGCAGCTCTCGACAAGATAGGAAGTATCAAGAGATATGTGGTGACTTAGTGTAGTTTTACCTTCAATCAAAAGTTTGTTATTTTTAAACGGTACCGGCATTGTACTGTTTTACTCTCAGGTAGAAACATGGCTAGTCAGATACTCCTAGGAGTATTTTCTTAAGGCCCTCTGACATTGAGTGCATGGTGGGAGGGGTCTATTTTTGCGCTCTAGATGCGCAGTTAATATTCAGACTGAGACATCCAACTTCCCTAAAGGAGTCCTCTGGCATCTGAGGACCAATATAGAGGGCTTATTTCTTTCCTAAATCGTATTTGAGGGCAGGTAGGAGCCACAGCAGAGCTGTGGCAAGGTGTTTAACTGTTTATTAACGTTTTTTTTAACGTTTTTCAAATCGGTTTGGGGCCTAAAGGGTTAATCATCCATTCGCAAGTGTGTGCAATGCTGCTTTAGTCCCTTATAAACACTGTAAACATTTCGAAGTTTACTACTTTTTAACACTGTTTTGAAGTTTATGTGATAGTTTTGTTTCTCTTAAAGGCACCATACCGTTTTTATTTAATTGCTGTTTCACATTTATTAAAGTGTTTTCCAAGCTTGCTGGTCTCATTACTAGTCTGTTAAACATGTCTGACATAGAGGAAACTCCTTGTTCAATATGTTTAGAAGCCATTGTGGAACCCCCTCTTAGAATGTGTACCAAATGTACTGAAATTTCTATAAATTATAAAGACCATATTCTGGCATTTAAAGATTTATCACCAGAGGTTTCTCAGACTGACAAAAGGGAGGTTATGCCATCTAGCTCTCCCCACGTGTCAGAATCTATAACTCCCACTCAAGTGACGCCAAGTACATCTAGCGCGTCCAATGCGTTTACCTTACAAGACATGGCGGCAGTTATGACTAATACCCTCACAGGGGTATTGTCCAAACTGCCAGGGTTACAAGGAAAGCGAGACAGCTCTGGGGCTAGAACAAATACAGCACTTTCTGACGCTTTAGTAGCTATGTCCGATATACCCTCACAATGCTCCGAAGCCGTGGCAAGGGAGTTGCTATCTTAGGGTGAGATTTCAGATTCAGGGAAGACGTTACTTCAGTCCGATTCTGAAATTACAGCCTTTAAATTTAAGCTTGAACACCTCCGCTTATTGCTCAGGGAGGTTTTAGCGACTCTGGATGACTGACCCCATTGTAGTTCCAGAGAAATTGTGTAAAATGGACAAATACTTTGCAGTGCCTGTTTACACTGATGTTTTTCCAGTCCCTAAGAGGTTTTTTGGAAATTATTACTAAGGAATGGGATAGACCAGGTGTTCCGTTCTCTCCCCCTCCTGCTTTTAAAAAGATGTGTCCCATAGATGTCGCTATACGGGACTCGTGGTAGACAGTCCCTAAGGTGGAGGGTGCTGTTTCTACCCTAGCTAAGCGTACAACTATCCCCGTCGAGGACAGTTGTGCTTTCTTAGATCCTATGGATAAAAAAGTGGAGGGTCTCCTTAAGAAAATTTTTATCCATCAAGGTTTTATTCTCCAGCCTCTTGCATGCATTGCCCCAGTTACTGCTGCAGCGGCTTTTTGGTTCGAGTCTCTTGAGGAGGCTCTAGAGGTGGAGACCCCGTTAGATGATATTTTGGACAGGATTAAAGCTCTCAATTTAGCTAATTCCTTTATTTCTGACGCCATTTTTCATCTAACCAAACTAACGGCTAAGAATTCAGGTTTTGCCATTCTGGCGTGCAGGGCGCTATGGCTTAAGTCCTGGTCAGCAGACGTTACTTCAAAGTCTAAGCTTCTTAACATCCCCTTCAAAGGACAGACCCTATACGGGCCGGGCCTGAAGGAGATCATTTCTGATATTACTTGAGGAAAAGGTCACGCCCTTCCTCAGGATAGGTCCAATAAATTAAGGACCAAACAGAATAATTTTCGTTCATTTCGAAACTTCAAGAGTGGCGCAGCTTCAGCTTCCTCTAATGCAAAACAAGAGGGAAATTTCGCCCAGTCCAAACCAGTCTGGAGACCTAACCAGGCTTGGAACAAGGGGAAGCAGGCCAAAAAGCCTGCTGCCGCCTCTAAGACAGCATGAAGGAGTAGCCCTTGATCCGGGACCGGATCTAGTAGGGGGCAGACTTTCTCTCTTCGCCCAGGCTTGGGCAAGAGACGTCCAGGATCCTTGGGTATTAGAGATTGTTTACCAAAGCAAGAAAGAAGATTGAGCACTAGTAGTTATATATAAAACATAACCTTTATTGGTTATTTAAAAAGTAGAACAGACAGTCATATTAGAACGAATAGAGGGGGTACCTCTGGCAGGCTTACACGAAAGCCTGCCAGCCAGAGGTACCCCCTCTCTTTGTTCTAATATGACTGTCTGTTATATATAAAACATAACCTTTATTGGTTATTTAAAAAGTAGAACAGTCATATTAGAATGAATAGAGGGTTTACCTCTGGCTGGCAGGCTTACGCGTTTTGGCTAGGCCGTAATCATGCTATGCCTAGCCGAAACACGTAAGCCTGCCAGCCAGAGGTACCCCCTCTCTTCGTTCTAATATGAATGTCTGTTCTACTTTTTAAATAACCAATAAAGGTTATGTTTTATATATAACTACTAGCGCTCAATCTTCTTTCTTGCTTTGGTGGACTTTCTTGCCTAAAGAGCGCTAGTATCCCTGCTCTGTGCTGCCTAATTATCCCCGGAGTGTTTGGTTACCCTGGACGCTAAAATCGGCATCAACATACAGTATAGAGTCGCTGACTCGTTGCAGAGGAGGTGCGGTCCACAAGAGTACATCGGATTGGTGGAATCCTGGTATGACGTCAATCGCTGCTGCTGCTGCCTAGAATCATCCGGTTGGAGGATTGCCTAGTCCATATTCGGACACGCCCCTGGGTGGGCGTAAGTATACGTCGCCTCTGCAAAAGATCAGAGTGAAGTGCGGCTTAAGCTGATTGGAAAGACAGCGTGTTTCCTATCTACATGCAGATGATATGGAAGTAACAGACGGCCCTGTATAATGGACATCCTTGGGACTGTCGATTAAGGTGAGACCACATTGTGTGTGTGTGTGTGTGTGTGTATATATGTATGTATGTATATATATATATATATATATATATATATATATATATATATATATATATATATATATATATATATATATATATATATATATATATATATATATATATATATATATATATATATATATATATATACTCGCATCCCTTTCTTGAATTTGGTCATACCGTTGGTAACCGCCAAGTGATTAAAGTGAGCACTCTGGGTATCTATGAGGAAATATTCCCTGTAGTATTAGTGATACGGGACTATCGGAGCACTACTGTTTGGGTGTTTGGTGCCCTCACATCTCTCTCCTGGTTTTTTTTTTTTTCATTAGAGATCGTTTCCCAGGGATATCTTCTGGACTTCAAAGCTTCATCTCCAAAGGGGAGATTTCATCTCTCACAATTATCTGTAAACCAGATAGAGAGAGGCATTCTTACGTTGTGTTCAAGACCTACTGTTTATGGGAGTGACCCACCCAGTTCCAAGGGAGGAACAGGGGCAGGGCTTCTATTCAAATCTGTTTATAGTTCCCAAAAAGAGGGAACTTTCAGACCAATCTTGGATCTCAAGATCCTAAACAAATTTCTCAGAGTCCCATCCTTCAAGATGGAGACTATCCGAACCATCCTCCCTATGATCCAGGAGGGTCAATATATGACTACCGTGGACTTAAAGGATGCTTATTTCCACATTCCGATTCACAGAGATCATCAGTTCCTCAGGTTCGCCTTCTTAGACGGGCATTACCAGTTTGTGGCTCTTCCCTTCGGGTTAGCCACGGCACCAAGAATCTTTACGGAGGTTCTAGGGTTCCTACTGGTGGTTCTAAGGCCACGGGGCATAGTGGTGGCTCCTTACCTAGACGACATTCTGATCCAGGCGTCGACTTTTCAAATTGCCAAGTCCCATACGGACATTGTTCTGGCCTTTCTGAGGTCTCACTGGTGGAAGGTGAACGAAGAAAAGAGTTCTCTCTCCCCTCTCACAAGAGTTTCCTTCCTAGGAACACTGATAGATTCAGTAGAAATGAAAATTTTTCTGACAGAGGTCAGGTTATCAAAGCTTCTAACTTCCTGCCGTGCTCTTCATTCCACTTCTCGGCCGTCAGTGGCTCAGTGTATGGAAGTAATCGGCCTAATGGTAGCGGCAATGGACATAGTTCCATTTGCCCGCCTACATCTCAGACCACTGCAACTTTGCATGCTCAATCAGTGGAATGGGGACTACACAGATTTGTCCCCTCTGCTAAATCTGGATCAAGAGACCAGGGATTCTCTTCTCTGGTGGTTATCTCGGGTCCATCTGTCCAGGGGAATGAGTTTCCGCAGGCCAGAGTGGACTATAGTGACGACAGATGACAGCCTTCTGGGCTGGGGTGCAGTCTGGAACTCCCTGAAGGCTCAGGGTTCGTGGCCTCAGGAGGAAGCCCTCCTTCCGATAAACATTCTGGAACTGAGAGCGATATTCAATGATCTTCGGACAATATCACGACTGTAGCATATATCAACCATCAGGAGGGAACAAGAAGCCCCCTGGCAATGTTGGAGGTTTCAAAGATAATTCTATTGGCAGAGGTTCACTCTTGCCATCTCTCAGCTATCCATATCCCAGGAGTAGAGAACTGGGAGGCGGATTTTCTCAGTCGGCAGACTTTTCAGTCGGCAGACTTTTCATCCGGGGGAGTGGGAGCTCCATCCGGAGGTATTTGCCCAGCTGATTCAACTATGGGGCAAACCAGAACTGGATCTCATTGCGTCTCGTCAGAACGCCAAGCTTCCTTGTTACGGGTCCAGGTCAAGGGATCCCCAGGCAGCGCTGATAGATGCTCTAGCAGTGCCCTGGTCCTTCAGCCTGGCTTATGTGTTCCCACCATTTCCTCTCCTCCCTCGTCTGATTGCCAAGATCAAGCAGGAGAGAGCTTCGGTGATTTTGATAGCACCTGCGTGGCCACGCAGGACTTGGTATGCAGATCTGGTGGACATGTCATCCTTTCCACCATGGACTCTGTCCCGCTGAGGCAGGACCTTCTACTCCAAGGTCCATTCAAACATCCAAATCTATTTCTTCGGCTCGAAGAGTTTCAGAGTTATCTGCCTTACGGTGTGATTCCCATTATCTGATCTTCCATGCAGATAAGGTAGTTGTTCCTAAGGTGGTATCTAATAAGAATATCAATCAGGAGATTGTTGTTCCGTCACTGTGTCCTAATCCTTCTTCAAAGAAGGAACGTCTATTACACAATCTTGACATGGTTCGTGCTTTAAAGTTTTATTTACAAGCTACTAAGGATTTTCGTCAAACATCTGTATTGTTTGTTGTCTACTCTGGACAGAGGAGAGGCCAAAAGGCTTCGGCATCTTCTTTCTTTTTGGCTGAGAAGCATAATCCGTTTAGCTTATGAGACTGCTGGCCAGCAGCCTCCTGAAAGAATTACAGCTCATTCCACTAGAGCGGTAGCTTCCACATGGGCTTTTAAAAATCAGGCCTCTGTTGAACAGATTTATAAGGTGGCGACTTGGTCTTCGCTTCATACTTTTTCTAAATTCTACAAATTTGATACTTTTAGTTCCTCAGAGGCTATTTTTGGGAGAAAGGTCTTGCAGGCAGTGGTGCCTTCCGTTTAAGTTCCTGCCTTGTCCCTCCCTTCATTCGTGTCCTAAAGCTTTGGTATTGGTATCCCACAAGTAATGGATGAACCCGTGGACTGGATACACCTTACAAGAGAAATCAAAATTTATGCTTACCTGATAAATTTCTTTTCTCCAACATAGGTGTGTCCGGTCCACGGCGTCATCCTTACTTGTGGGATATTCTCTTCCCCAACAGGAAATGGCAAAGAGCCCAGCAAAGCTGGTCACATGATCCCTCCTAGGCTCCGCCTACCCCAGTCATTCTCTTTGCCGTTGCACAGGCAACATCTCCACGGAGATGGTTAAGAGTTTTTTGGTGTTTAAATGTAGTTTTTATCCTTCAATCAAGTGTTTGTTATTTTAAAATAGTGCTGGTATGTACTATTTACTCTGAAACAGAAAAGAGATGAAGATTTCTGTTTGTAAGAGGAAGATGATTTTAGCAAACGTTACTAAAATCGATTGCTGTTTCCACACAGGACTGTTGAGATGAAGTAACTTCAGTTGGGGGAAACAGTTGGCAGACTTTTCTGCTTGAGGTATGACTGGCCACATTTCTAACAAGACTATGTAATGCTGGAAGGCTGTCATTTCCCCTATGGGGACCGGTAAGCCATTTTCTTAGATTAAGTAAAAGAATAAAGGGCTTCATAAGGGCTTAAAAAACTGGTAGACATTTTTCTGGGCTAAAACTATTATTTTGCTAAGCATATTTTGCAGATTATAACTCTTAATAGTTATTATAATCTTGGGGATTGTTTTAAAAAACGGCAGGCACTGTATTGGACACCTTTTTCAGATGGGGGCCTTTTCTAGTCATAGTATGGACAGAGCCTCATTTTCGCGCCACTAATGCGCAGTTGTTTTTGGAAAGCAAGGCATGCAGATGCATGTGTGAGGAGCTAAGAACCACTGAAAAAGCTTATAGAAGGCATCATTTGGTATCGTATTCCCCTCTGGGCTTGGTTGGGTCTCAGCAAAGCAGATAGCTGGGACTGTATAGGGGTTAAATGTAAAAACGGCTCCGGTTCCGTTATTTTAAGGGTTAAAGCTTTCAAATTTGGTGTGCAATACTTTTAAGGCTTTAAGACACTGTGGTGAAATTTTGGTGAATTTTGAACAATTCCTTCATACTTTTTCACATATTCAGTAATAAAGTGTGTTCAGTTTAAAATTTAAAGTGACAGTAACGGTTTTATTTTAAAACGTTTTTTGTGCTTTGTTGACAAGTTTAAGCCTGTTTAACATGTCTGTACCATCAGATAAGCTATGTTCTATATGTATGAAAACTAAGGTTTCTCCCCATTTAAATTTATGTGATAATTGTGCCATAGTGTCCAAACAAAGTAGGGACAATGATGCCACAGATAATGATATTGCCCAAGATGATTCCTCAAATGAGGGGAGTAAGCATGATACTGCATCATCCCCTTCTGTGTCTACACCAGTTTTGCCCACACAAGAGGCCCCTAGTACATCTAGTGCGCCAATACTTATTACCATGCAACAATTAACGGCTGTAATGGATAATTCTATTGCAAACATTTTATCCAAAATGCCTACTTATCAGAGAAAGCGCGATTGCTCTGTTTTAAACACTGAAGAGCAAGAGGACGCTGATGATAACTGTTCTGACATACCCTCACACCAATCTGAAGGGGCCAGGAGGGAGGTTTTGTCTGAGGGAGAAATTTCAGATTCAGGAAAAATTTCTCAACAAGCTGAACCTGATGTTGTAACATTTAAATTTAAATTAGAACATCTCCGCGCACTGCTTAAGGAGGTATTATCTACTCTGGATGATTGTGACAATTTGGTCATTCCAGAGAAATTATGTAAGATGGACAAGTTCCTAGAGGTTCCGGTGCCCCCCGATGCTTTTCCTATACCCAAGCGGGTGGCGGACATAGTAAATAAGGAGTGGGAAAGGCCCGGCATACCTTTTGTTCCTCCCCCTATATTTAAGAAATTATTTCCTATAGTCGACCCCAGAAAGGACTTATGGCAGACAGTCCCCAAGGTCGAGGGGGCGGTTTCTACTCTAAACAAACGCACTACTATTCCTATAGAAGATAGTTGTGCTTTCAAAGATCCTATGGATAAAAAATTAGAGGGTTTGCTTAAAAAGATGTTTGTTCAGCAAGGTTACCTTCTACAACCAATTTCATGCATTGTTCCTGTCACTACGGCAGCGTGTTTCTGGTTCGAAGAACTAGAAAAGTCGCTCAATAAAGAATCTTCGTATGAGGAGGTTATGGACAGAGTTCAAGCACTTAAATTGGCTAACTCTTTTATTTTAGATGCCGCTTTGCAATTAGCTAGGTTAGCGGCGAAAAATTCAGGGTTTGCTATCGTGGCGCGCAGAGCGCTTTGGCTAAAGTCTTGGTCAGCGGATGTGTCTTCCAAGACAAAATTGCTTAACATCCCTTTCAAGGGTAAAACACTGTTTGGTCCTGATTTGAAAGAGATTATTTCAGACATCACCGGGGGAAAGGGCCACGCCCTCCCTCAGGATAGGTCTTTTAAGGCTAAAAATAAGCCTAATTTTCGTCCCTTTCGCAGAAACGGACCAGCCTCTAATTCTACATCCTCTAAGCAAGAGGGTAATACTTCACAACCCAAACCAGCCTGGAGACCGATGCAAGGCTGGAACAAGGGTAAGCAGGCCAAGAAGCCTGCCACTGCTACCAAAACAGCATGAAGGGATGGCCCCCGATCCGGGACCGGATCTGGTGGGGGGCAGACTTTCTCTCTTTGCTCAGGCTTGGGCAAGAGATGTTCAGGATCCTTGGGCACTAGAAATAGTTTCTCAAGGTTATCTCCTGGAATTCAAGGAACTACCCCCAAGGGGAAGGTTCCACAGGTCTCAATTATCTTCAAACCAAATAAAAAGACAGGCATTCTTACATTGTGTAGAAGACCTGTTAAAGATGGGAGTAATTCATCCAGTTCCAATAGGAGATCAAGGGATGGGGTTTTACTCCAACCTGTTCATAGTTCCCAAAAAAGAGGGAACATTCAGACCAATTTTAGATCTCAAGATCCTAAACAAATTTCTCAGGGTTCCATCGTTCAAAATGGAAACCATTCGAACGATCCTTCCCACCATCCAGGAAGGTCAATTTATGACCACGGTGGATTTAAAGGATGCGTACCTACATATTCCTATCCACAAGGAACATCATCAGTTCCTAAGGTTCGCTTTTCTGGACAAGCATTACCAGTTTGTGGCACTTCCATTCGGATTAGCCACTGCTCCGAGAATTTTCACAAAGGTACTAGGGTCCCTTCTAGCGGTTCTAAGACCAAGGGGCATTGCAGTAGTACCTTACTTGGACGACATCCTGATTCAAGCGTTGTCTCTGTCAAAAGCAAAGGCTCATACGGACATCGTCCTAGCCTTTCTCAGATCTCACGGATGGAAAGTGAACAAAGAAAAAAGTTCTCTGTCCCCGTCAACAAGAGTTCCCTTCTTGGGAACAATAATAGATTCCTTAGAAATGAGGATTTTTCTGACAGAGGTCAGAAAATCAAAAATTCTAAGCTCTTGTCAAGTACTTCATTCTGTTCTTCGTCCTTCCATAGCGCAGTGCATGGAAGTAATAGGATTGATGGTTGCAGCAATGGACATGGTTCCTTTTGCACGAATTCATCTAAGACCATTACAACTGTGCATGCTCAGACAGTGGAATGGGGATTATACAGACTTGTCTCCGACGATTCAAGTAGATCAAAAGACCAGAGATTCACTCCGTTGGTGGCTGATCCTGGACAACCTGTCACAGGGAATGAGCTTCCGCAGACCAGAGTGGGTCATTGTCACGACCGACGCCAGTCTGGTGGGCTGGGGCGCGGTCTGGGAACCCCTGAAAGCTCAGGGTCTATGGTCTTGGGAAGAATCTCTTCTCCCGATAAACATTCTGGAACTGAGAGAGATATTCAATGCTCTCAAAGCTTGGCCTCAACTAGCAAAGGCCAAATTCATAAGGTTTCAATCAGACAACATGACGACTGTTGCATATATCAACCATCAGGGGGGAACAAGGAGTTCCCTGGCGATGGAGGAAGTGACCAAGATAATTCAATGGGCGGAGGATCACTCCTGCCACTTGTCTGCAATCTACATCCCAGGAGTGGAAAATTGGGAAGCGGATTTTCTGAGTCGTCAGACATTCCATCCGGGGGAGTGGGAACTCCATCCGGAAATCTTTGCCCAAATAACTCAATTATGGGGCATTCCAGACATGGATCTGATGGCCTCTCGTCAGAACTTCAAGGTTCCTTGCTACGGGTCCAGATCCAGGGATCCCAAGGCGACTCTAGTAGATGCACTAGTAGCACCTTGGACCTTCAACCTATCTTATGTATTTCCACCGTTTCCTCTCATTCCCAGGCTGGTAGCCAGGATCAATCAGGAGAGGGCTTTGGTGATCTTGATAGCTCCTGCGTGGCCACGCAGGACTTGGTATGCAGACCTGGTGAATATGTCATCGGCTCCACCATGGAAGCTACCTTTGAGACAGGACCTTCTTGTTCAAGGTCCATTCGAACATCCGAATCTGGTTTCCCTCCAACTGACGGCTTGGAGATTGAACGCTTGATTTTATCAAAGCGTGGGTTTTCAGATTCTGTAATAGATGCTCTGATTCAGGCTAGAAAGCCTGTAACTAGAAAAATTTACCATAAAATATGGAAAAAATATATCTGTTGGTGTGAATCTAAAGGATTCCCATGGAACAAGATTAAAATTCCTAAGATTCTATCCTTTCTACAAGAAGGTTTGGAGAAAGGATTATCTGCAAGTTCTCTGAAGGGACAGATCTCTGCTTTATCTGTTTTACTTCACAAAAGGCTGGCAGCTGTGCCAGACGTTCAAGCGTTTGTTCAGGCTCTGTTTAGAATCAAGCCTGTTTACAGACCTTTGACTCCTCCCTGGAGTCTAAATCTAATTCTTTCAGTTCTTCAAGGGGTTCCGTTTGAACCCTTACATTCCGTAGATATTAAGTTATTATCTTGGAAAGTTTTGTTTTTGGTTGCAATTTCTTCTGCTAGAAGAGTTTCAGAGTTATCTGCTCTGCAGTGTTCCCCGCCCTATCTGGTGTTCCATGCAGATAAGGTGGTTTTGCGTACTAAGCCTGGTTTTCTTCCGAAAGTTGTTTCCAACAAAAATATTAACCAGGAGATAGTTGTACCTTCTTTGTGTCCGAATCCAGTTTCAAAGAAGGAACGTTTGTTACACAATTTGGACGTGGTCCGTGCTCTAAAATTCTATTTAGAGGCTACTAAAGATTTCAGACAAACATCTTCTTTGTTTGTTGTTTATTCTGGTAAAAGGAGAGGTCAAAAAGCAACTTCTACCTCTCTTTCTTTTTGGCTTAAAAGCATTATCCGATTGGCTTATGAGACTGCCGGACGGCAGCCTCCTGAAAGAATCACAGCTCACTCCACTAGGGCTGTGGCTTCCACATGGGCCTTCAAGAACGAGGCTTCTGTTGACCAGATATGTAAGGCAGCGACTTGGTCTTCACTGCACACTTTGCCAAATTTTACATATTTGATACTTTTGCTTCTTCGGAGGCTATTTTTGGGAGAAAGGTTTTGCAAGCCGTGGTGCCTTCCATTTAGGTGACCTGATTTGCTCCCTCATTTCATCCGTGTCCTAAAGCTTTGGTATTGGTTCCCACAAGTAAGGATGACGCCGTGGACCGGACACACCTATGTTGGAGAAAACAGAATTTATGCTTACCTGATAAATTACTTTCTCCAACGGTGTGTCCGGTCCACGGCCCACCCTGGTTTTTTTAATCAGGTCTGATGAATTATTTTCTCTAACTACAGTCACCACGGTATCATATGGTTTCTCCTATGCATATTTCCTCCTGTACGTCGGTCGAATGACTGGGGTAGGCGGAGCCTAGGAGGGATCATGTGACCAGCTTTGCTGGGCTCTTTGCCATTTCCTGTTGGGGAAGAGAATATCCCACAAGTAAGGATGACGCCGTGGACCGGACACACCGTTGGAGAAAGTAATTTATCAGGTAAGCATAAATTCTGTTTCTCTTGTGGTGTATCCAGTCCACGGCCCGCCCTGTCACTTTAAGGCGGGTGTTTTTTATTTTTAAACTACAGTCACCACTGCACCCTATAGTTTCTCCTTTTTTCTTGCTTGTCTTCGGTCGAATGACTGGTGGTGGCAGTTAGGGGAGGAGCTATATAAACAGCTCTGCTGTGGGTGTCCTCTTGCAGCTTCCTGTTGGGAAGAAGAATATCCCACAAGTAATGGATGAACACGTGGACTGGATACACCACAAGAGAGAAATTTATCAGGTAAGCATACATTTTTTTTTAATTTTTTTTTTGAAGCCAGGGCAGGATTGCGCTGATCTTCCATCACAATTTGGGTATAGCTGTACTCCGTTAGTCTCTTCAGCAGGGCTGTGGTAGCTTTAAAGCAGTTAGGAACTTGTAAAGTGGGCTATGCTGCATTTTCCTGACATGTTGCTGCCCTGGTATAGAAAGCCTGAGTAAGTTTACTCTGTCTTTCTCTTTACACAGGTCTCTGTGAGGAGTGGCAGCCTCTCATACTTTGTGAGCCGTTTGACTGCCGGACGGCTGGAATGCAGGTAAGTGCCTTTGTTCTTCTGGGGCTAGAAGGTTGGCACTGATGGGGTTAAGGATCCTCTGCTGTAAGTGGGACAAATCCTTAGGGATACTTAGGGCAGTATGCAGGCACATTAGTCATGAGACTTGGAGACTAGGGGTTAATCTCCTTCATAGCAGGAAGGGGTTAACTACCTTGAGGCTTAGATCTGAGTACTGTTTGGTTTTAATCAGTACTTGAACAGGTTCTTCTGGTAGTGTCTGAGAAGAGAGCTCGTAGAACGTAATTTCTAAGGAGCTGAATAGCTGGGAACACAAATTGCCTTATGAGGAGCAATATCTCTGAGTTCGGGTATTCCGCTTTTTTTAGGAAGCGGAGCAATGCTTTTTATACTTTTTCTTGTGTCTGTACCCTGCACAAATTTGTATATTGTAGTATGGTGCTTTTTGTGCGGCAGTATGAAGCGCAATGTTTGCACGCTTCATCTCCATGCCGTCCTCATGGCCCCGCCTCCTCAGGTAGGAGAAGCGCCCTTTTGGACTGTCTTTCGGTTCGATGACCCCGCCTCGTTCTCCGACCGAGAGTGAAGTGGTGTTTCTTTCTGAACGGTCCTGAGAGAGTATAGTACTGGGAGGCAGAGTCAAGCAGATTTCCTTTCATAGTTTTTCCAAATCAAGCTCTCCGCTGTAATTATCCAAACAGAGCTTGTATAGAGTTAGTCTGTTGGGTTTGCAGAGTTTTGAATCTAAGTAACTAGACTTGTGGAATTTTATGTTTTTTATGATGATCTGTATAAATAAACGATGGAACATTACACTCAGGGATACCAAGGGAAATTAATTTGTCTTTGAACAAATGGATTTTTTCTTTAAGGAAAAACCTTTTCTTTGCTCTGGTATGGTACACAATTGCAATTTTATGCTTGTTAGATATGTTCCTCATACATATATCCCTTGTTTATGTTAGACCTCCTTCATATAAGGAAACTTTATTTCCGATGAATTTTTTTTTGCTAAAGAATGGAACAGAGGTCTGTTCCTAAGTATAATTATAATTCCAGCAAGTTTCTCTAATTTTAAAGTGACAATTTTTTTAATATTTTTAAATAATTATTTCCAAGAATTATTTTAGCCTCATGTCTCCCTGGATGATGCTGTCTAAGCTAATGCCACAGCTTCTCCTCAAACGTCCCTTTTTTATAGTGTCACATGCAGTGCCCTGCAGTTCCTCTCAATCTCCTGGAGGAGTTATTTGTGCATAATAGTCTGCCCAGGTGTCTTCTGGTATCTGTGGCATTATCTGCTTTTTCTATCTTAAAGGGAAATCATTAGAGGAAATTTCATAAATTAGATAGTAAGGTTTCTGCTCCGCTGGCTACTATACATATTGCCTTCCTTTATATGCTGATAAGGAGGATAGTCGGTAGCATCTGAGGGTTAAATCTCAGATTCGAACAATATAATTCCTTCATCTGGTGCTGAAGTAGTTCTCTTCAGATTCAAGCCTGTACACCTTTGGGTATTATTTAGGAAGGGTTGACTTCGACTCTCCTGTCGTTGTCAATCCTCTAGAATCTAGATATATAAATATATATATATAATATATACTAGGATTCATTTGTAAAAATTCCTCCGGTTCTTGACTATGCTAGGAGAATTTTCTCAGGTATGGGAGAAGTCAAGAAGTCCTTTTTCCCCATCTCCTGTCTATAATAAACTGTCTCCTTTAAATATCATGGCGCATGGTACTTAAAGTAGTAGGGGCCTCTATTATTCTGATTAAAATAGATGTCCCTTTAGGAATGGAGACCTTTATGGAGAAGTGCTGCATCTTTTGGTACGATGCCTGGTCTGATTCCACAAAAAGGCTGTTAAGCCAATTTTTTATTTCTGTTGCTAATTTTTGTTACTTCGTAACTTCACAAAGTTCTTCCCCTTTGTCTTCCAAGCTGGAGTAGTTCAAGCTCTCTTGGATACCCAATCAGTCTGGGATCAGGGGGAAGTAATTAAAGAAACCCACAGCTAACTCATTCTGCATGTAGGGTTTACCCCCGAGCCAGGATCGGATTCTTGGCAGCCTACCTCAGTTTTTGTACTGCCTGGATATAAAAGGTGCTAGAGCCCTAAAGGGCTGTTGATATAGTATCCCAGGGTTATGATTTGGAATTAAACTCCTTTCTCCCAGGAGTGGGTTTCACCTCTCAAGGTTTTCTGTAGTCGGATAAGAGAGGCGTTCTTGAAATGTGTTCAGGATCTTCCTCCCTGGGAGTGATTGTCTAGTTCCAGTTTTGGAACAGGAGTTAGTTTATTTTTCATTCTGTTTGTGGTTCCTAAAAAAAGGAGGGAACTTTTTTCATCCTAATTTAGACCCGATATATCAAAACAGTTTCTCAGAGTACTGTCCTCCAAGATGAAGACTATCGCTCCATTCTTCCTTGGTATAGAGGGTCAGTTTATAATGACCTTAGACCTAAAGAATGCATACTCTCAGGTTCCCATCAAAGGGTTCTTCTCGGATTTCTGAGTTTGTGGTTCAACAATGGCTTGGCCACTGCTTCCAGAGTTTCTCAATGGTTCTGGGATTTGCAGTGGCGGCCTGCCTTGATGACCTATTGGTTAGGTGCCATCCTTCAAGTAAAATATCATTCGGAGGTTATTGTTGTCTGTCTTCGTTCCACGACTGGAAGTGGAGCTGGAATAGTAGTCCCTTGTCTCAGCAACAGGGTAGTCTGTGTAGGGACTATATAATTGTTTCCCTATCGATGAAAAACCTGACAGAAAAGCCAAAATTCTTTCTCTTGCCTCTCTCTTCAGTCTAATGCTCGGCATCAGAGGTTCAGTGTATGGAGGTAATTGGTATGATGGTGCTTCCATGGACATCATCCCTTCTTCGATTCATTTGAGAGCTCTGCAGTTGTGCATGCTAAGTGTAATGGGGATTATTCAGATTATCTCAGAGAATAGGTCTGGATCAGTCAACGAGTCTCTTCCCACTGGTTTTTTTCAGGAATTTCGGTCTCAGGCCTCGGATCGCCAGCCTGCTGGGCTGGGGAGAAGTCTGGGACTCGTTGAAGGCGCAGGGATGTTGGTCCTGGGAGAAGTCTGCTCTCCTTTTCATCATTTTGGTGTTGAGAGCGATATACAAAGCTCTGATGGTTTGGCTTCAGTTGTCTTAGCCCAGTTTAGCGGGTCCTAGGCAGACAATATAGCCTTGATGGCTTACATCAATTTCTCTCGGAGTCCTTAGTCATGTAGGAAGTGTTTCAGATTTTTTTTCTGTGGGCAGGTGCTCACAGTTTTGTCTTATCGGCCATTCACTTTTCTGTAGTGGACTCTAGAAAGCGGAGTTCTGTACAGACAGATTTCCCATCTTGGGGTGTGGGACCTCCATCCGGAAGTGTTCTTCAGGTTAACAACCAATTGGGGCTTACCAGAATTGGTTCTGATGACGTCTTTTCAGAACACCAAGTTGCCTAGTTCGGTTGAGGTCAAGAGATCTTCATGCCTTTCTGATATATACTCTGACAGTTCTTTGGCACTTCAGGATGACTTACCTTTTTCCTCGGTTTGTTCTCCTTCCATGAGTCTTCGTTTGGATCAAGTAGAAGAGAGCATTGACTAATAGCTCCTGCGTGGCCTCGCAAGATCTGGTAGGCAGATCTAGTAGAGATGACGTCTCTACCTCTGGAAATTTCATCCAAATTTCGTTTCTATGAAGCTGAAGACTTTGGAGATTGAACGCTTGAATTTAGCTAGGCGTGGGTTTTTCCGAATCGGTCATTGTGACCATGATTCAGGCTGGTGTTTTTTTTCTCAATATTATAAGATATGGCAGGATCCCAAGGATCTTATCTTTTTCTCCAGGAAGGCCTTGAGAAGGGGTTATCTGTTAGTACCATCAAGGGTCGGATTTCGGCCCTTTCTATTTTACAGTACAGGTGTCTGGCAGACAGTCCGGATGAACAATCCTTTATCAGGTCCTGGTCAGAATCAGGCCTGTGTTTAAGTTGGTTGCTCCTCCTTGGAGCCTTATCCTTGTTCTTAAAGTTTTCTCCAGGCTCTGCTTTAGAATATGCATTCCATAGATATTAAGTTATCTTGGAAAGTTTTTTTTTTTTTTTTCCTGCTATTTCTTCTGCTCGGAGAGTTCTGGACTCTCAGCTTGGCTGTGTGGTTCTCCTTATCTTGTATTTCTGGCAGATAAGGCAGTTCTTCATACCAAGTTTAGTTTTCTTCCTAGGGTTTTATTCAGGAAAGTATTGTTCCTTCTCTCTTTCCTAATCCTCCTTCTCATGAAGAACGTCTGTTGCACATCTTAGATGTTGTGCGGGCCTTAAATTTTATCTACAATCTCAGGACTTTTGTCAGTCTTCTACATGTTTTTTTCTGGATAGACATAAATGCTGGAAAGCTTCTACCACTTCTCTCTTCTTTGGCTGAGAAGTGTTAATCGTAGGGCTTATGAGCCTGCTGGACAGCAGCCTCCTGAAAGATTTTCAGCCCACTCCACTAGAGCGGTGTCTTCTTCTTGGGCCTTCAAGAAAGAGGCCTTTGTAGAACAGTTTTTTTTCTATAAATGTGATACTTTTGCCTCGGCTGGGGCTTCTTTTGGGAGAAAGGTTCTGCAAGCAGTGGTGCTTTCTGTTTAGGTTACCTGTCTTGTCCCTCCCATATCATCTGTGTCCTCTAGCTTAGATATTGATTCCCAACAGTAATTGATGATGATCCGTGGACTCACTGTGTCATTAGAATGAAAACAAAATGTATGCTTACCTGATGAATGTATTTCTTTCTTGACACAGTAAGTCCACGGCCCTCCCTGTTTTCAGACAGGCTTTTTTTTTCTACAAACCTCAGGTACCTCTGCACCTTGTGTTATTTCCTTTCTTTCCTTTTCCTTCGGTTGAATGACTGGGGTTTGTGGGAAGGGAAGTGATACTTAACATCTCTGCTGTGGTGCACTTTGCCTCCTCTTGCTGGCCAGGAGTGATATTCCCAACAGTAATTGATGATGATCTGTGGACTCACTGTGTCAATTTATCAGGTAAGCATAAATTTCATTTTTTTCTCTACTATTTTCTAGCCCCCTGAATCATGTCTGATATCGGCCAACCACAGACTAGTATACGTATACCCTGTCAGCTTGTGCACATGCTCAGTGGGATCTTGTTCCCCGGAAAGTGTGTATATAAAAAGACTGCAAAATGTGATAATGGAATTAAATTGGAAAGTGTCTTAAATTGCATCTACTGCCTGAATCATAAAAGTTTATTTTGACTTGAATGTCCTTTTAACTACAATGTTATGGGGTTTATGTCTCCATTGTATAATTTTGCTTACTACATTTGCACAGAAGGTGGTGCATTCCTCCAAATACAGGGGCAGTGCGGGACACATATAAAACAAGTTATTTCTAAGGTTCTAATAACCATGCATTTGCTTAGCATCTTGGTTTCATGTTACTGTGTGCAGTCCAAAGCATTCTTTCAATTTCACACATACTGCAAAAGCTTTAACTGAAGAGGGTGATATAGAGTTGGTAGAAGCTGGGTGGTCTTTGGTCTCTGTATTAAATCACTCACCAATCTGTGTGTACCGAGCATTCTCAAAGCTTGAATGGTAACAAATAGATCACAAACCCTCTGGACTTTTCATTGAACGTTTTTTATTTGTGAATCCTTGACATTTCAAGTAAACAAAGCGTCATTGTGACCTGTAGTTCTGAATAGATGGATTCCATTAATTATCTCTCTGTTTAAACAGCACTTGTCTATATAACCTATAAGTAATATATTGTTTCCTCACAGACTATTCTATAGAAATTCTAAAAACTGACACAACTAAACAAATAGGCACACACATAAATAGTGTGTGTGGTCTGTGTAGATATCACATCATTAAGTAGAAGCATTTATATGTTTGGAATTTTTAGCTCCAGTTTAATTTTCTTATCTAGTTTCAATAAGGAGAGATTCACAGTGTACTGTCCCTTTTTCAGAAGCCGCATACTTATCGAAGATAAATAGCTCACCAGCACGTGTTCACATGGAATCATTATTTCTTTGCCCAACCACGTAGGGAGCCTCTAAGAATATCCCTGACTTTTAACATATTGTGCAACTTCAGGACTTTTCCTGCTGAGATCTAAAGCATTCAGCATTCCGAAATAGGACAGCGTATCTCACTTAAGGCAAGAATCCCAGCCGTGTAAACTGCAACAGAAAAGGGCTGTGTTCCCTCTCTGATCCATGCTATTTGTCGTTTGGTGATAAACATCAGATATGTCTTAGTGGTTTTGAAAGAAAAAACAAAGTAAGCTTGGCTTTGTTTTAGCTTCTTACTGTTTGATTTGAGCTAGCTATTATGTGGTACAATAAAGGGACATTTTAGTTATAAAAAAAAAAAAAATGCATGGAGAAGTTTGACAAAACCTTTTTAAGAAAATACTCTGTGCTCTGCAAGGAACAGTGAGATAAATGTGTGTTGTAATGTGTTTACATTTAAGGCATGCCGATATGAAGGTAAGGGAGCTATTTGTAGACTGTTTAATACTCTCCAGCAGGTAAAATGGATAATTGGTAACAAATTAAAGTGAAGAAAATTTTAGGGTAATCGGTCCCTTTAAAGTTGATTCTGGAGTGACAATGCATTGCCAGACCTGAATGAGCATGATAGGTGATTGATTGGCCACCCCTGATAAGATCAGTAGCTGTGTTCTGCACCAGATCTGTAGCACAATGCTGGTCTAAAGTGGACCTTAAAGGGACGTGATACTCAGATCTTTAAATTTGTTCCTCAGAACAGATAAAATCTATTGCAGTGCTCCTGTTCTTAAAGGTATATGAAACCCAACAGGTTTCCTTCGCAATTCAGATAGAAGTAAATTGAAAAGTTATTTAAAATTGTATGTTCTGTTATCAATGTTATTTCATTCTCTAGGCTGAACACCTCAGTAAGCCAATGACAAGAGGTATATACTGTATGTACAGCTAGCTCCCAGCTCCTGAGCCTACCTATCTATGCTTTTCAACAAGACACCAAGAGAATGAAGCAAATTTGATAATAGAAGTAAATCGGAAAGTTGTTAAAATTGTATCCTCTCAGTCTCTATGAAAGAAAATAATTGGGTTTTATGTCCCTTTTAATCAACCAACTTTTCATGTAGGAGTTGTCCCTGACAGCCAATGAGAAGTAGATTTACATGACTCCTATCCTGTTGGGTGTCATTTTAATTTTAAACAAAGCAAGTGGTTAATCACTGGTATAGACCATCAATTATGCAATAAGAAAATGCTCTGTTATGTCACTGTATTTTCTTATTGCAACTTTACGTCCATTTAAGTTGAAAGCTACTTAAAGGGGCATGAAACCCAAAAAATGTATTTCATGATTCTCACAGAGGTTGTGGTGGTTGTGGTTGTTGTTGTTGTGGTTATTGTTGTAACAATTTTCCCATTTACTTCTATTATCTAATTTGCTTTGTGCTTTTGGTATCCTTTGAAAAGCATATCTAGGTAGGCTCAGGAGCATTGATGCACTACTTGGAGCTAGCTGCTTCTTGGTGGCTGCACATATATACCTCTTGTCATTGGCTCCCCATTGTTTACCTTGCTCCCAGTAGTGCATTGCTGCTCCTTTAGTAAAAGATAGCAAGAGAATTAAAGAAAATTGATAATAGAAGTAAATTGGATTTTTTTTTTTTTTTAACTATTTTCTATCTGAATAAAAAAGAAAAAAAAAATGGTATTATCTTCCTTTTTAAATTAAAACTAACGGCCAATGAGCAATGAATACCTAGTTAAGTTGCATTTCCTATCAGAGACCACTCCCACAGAAAAAGGTTTGTTCTGCGCTACAAGAAAAGGTTTATTTTTTTTCAAAATTCAAGTGCCTGATGTATTATACAGAGCACTATTAGATGGGACACATACATATAGTCTAGGTAAGTGCCTGATGTATTATACAGAGCACTATTAGATGGGACACATACATATAGTCTAGGTAAGTGCCTGATGTATTATACAGAGCACTATTAGCTAGGACACATACATATTGTCCAGGCAAGTGCCTGATGTATTATACAGAGCACTATTAGATAGGACACATACATATAGTCTAGGTAAGTGCCTGATTTATTATACAGAACACTATTAGATGAGACACATACATATTGTCTAGGTAAGTGCCTGATGTATTATACAGAACACTATTAGATAGGACACATACATATAGTCTAGGCAAGGGCCTGATGTATTATACAGAGCACTATTAGATAGGACACATACATATAGTCTAGACATGGGCCTGATGTATTATACAGAGCACTATTAGATGGGACACATACATATAGTCTAGACAAGGGCCTGATGTATTATACAGAACACTATTAGATAGGACACATAAATATAGTCTAGGCAAGGGCCTGATGTATTATACAGAGCACTATTAGATGGGACACATACATATAGTCTAGGCAAGGGCCTGATGTATTATACAGAGCACTATTAGATAGGACACATACATATAGTCTAGGCAAGGGCCTGATGTATTATACAGAGCACTATTAGATAGGACACATACATATAGTCTAGGCAAGGGCCTGATGTATTATACAGAGCACTATTAGATGGGACACATACATATTGTCTTGGCAAGGGCCTGATGTATTATACAGAGCACTATTAGATGGGACACATACATATAGTCTAGGCAAGGGCCTGATGTATTATACAGAGCACTATTAGATGGGACACATACATATTGTCTTGGCAAGGGCCTGATGTATTATACAGAGCACTATTAGATGGGACACATACATATTGTCTAGGCAAGGGCCTGATGTATTATACAGAGCACTATTAGATGGGACACATGCATATAGTCTAGGTAAGTGCCTGATGTATTATACAGAGCACTCTTAGATAGGACATACACACATTGTCTAGGCTAGTTCCTGATGTATTATACAGAGCACTATTAGATAGGACAGATACATATAGTCTAGGCAAGTGCCTGATGTATTATACAGAGCACTATTATATGTGATACATACATATAGTCTAGGCAAGTGCCTGATGTATTATACAGAGCACTATTAGATAGGACACGCACACATAGTCTAGGCAAGGGCCTGATGTATTATACAGGGAACTATTAGATGGGACACATATAGTCTAGGCAAGTGCCTGATGTATTATACAGAGCACTATTAGATAGGACACATACATATAGTCTAGGCAAGGGCCTGATGTATTATACAGAGCACTATTAGATGGGACACATACATATTGTCTAGGCAAGTGCCTGATGTATTATACAGAGCACTATTACATAGGACACATACATATAGTCTAGGCAAGTGCCTGATGTATTATACAGAGCACTATTAGATAGGACACATACATATTGTCTAGGCAAGTGCCTGATGTATTATACAGAGCACTATTAGATGTGATACATCAGGCACTTGCCTAGACTATATGTATGTATCACATCTAATAGTGCTCTGTATAATACATCAGGCACTTGCCTAGACTATATGTGTCCCATCTAATAGTGCTCTGTATAATACATCAGGCACTTGCCTAGACTATATGTGTCATATTAAATACTGCTCTGTATAATACATCAGAGCAGTATTTAATATGACACATATAGTCTAGGCAAGTGCCTGATGTATTATACAGAGCACTATTAGATGGAACACACACATATTGTCTAGGCAAGTGCCTGATGTATTATGCAGAGCACTATTAGATAGGACACATACATATTGTCTAGGCAAGTGCCTGATGTATTTTACAGAGCATTATTAGAAAGTACACATACATATTGCCAGTTTACTGCCCCTTTATGCAAGGACTTTCCAGATGCAAGGAGGCATTTTATCTAAGATTTTTACATCTGCATAACATGTTATACTCTAAGATTGCTCAGTGTTTGAAATGAGGTCAACTTAAAACTGTTCAGTTTACACTATAGCTGACTTATTTTTGAAATACATACCAATAAGCCTAAATCCTTCATTTAACCAGATCTAATGGTATGAGTACCACAGCGTATGGTTCCACCAAGACCATATAGAGTACAGCATTTTTAAAATCCTTAAGTACAGCAAACAAACATATGTCAACTTTTTAAAGCCAGTATGCCGTTCTATTCCGTCATAATTAGACTGGGCTTTAAAGCCTTTATGACGGAATAGAACGTCATAGCTAACGGCCTTCTGTGCTTTCAGGATTTGATCGCGGTCTGGAGGGCGTTCCTAGGGTTGTAGGAACGCCCCCCAGACACGATCCAATAATTGAAATCTCGCGATCGTGGTCTACATCGGAACAGTTGTTCCGATGTAGGCACTTTAGCCCTGACACGAAAGGGTTAAAAGTACTTTTCTTCATCTAGCCATCTACCCAGATCATTAATGTACCATTTTGAATTCACAGAATTATTTTTGTTTGCACATTTACAAATATGATTCTTTAAAAAGTGATCTCTTAATTTCTGCAATTTTTTTTTATCATGCATGTCACAAACTGTTGATTTAGGGGATGCAAAGTGCATAAAGGTTTCCTCCCGTGAGTGTTTCTGTGGGTGTCTGTGTTTGTCTTTGTGCTTTGGTTTGTGTCTCTATGAGTGTGTATTTTTTTTTTCTGTGGGTGTCTCTGTGAGGGTGGGTGTATGTTTCTCTTTGTGTATTTTCTCTGGGTGTCTCTGTGAGGGTGGGTGTGTGTGTGTTTTCTGTGGATGTCTCTTTAAGGGTGTGTGTGTGTGTGTATGTATGTTTGTTTTCTGTGGATGTCTCTGTGAGGGTGTGTGTTTTCTGTGGGTGTCTCTGAGAGGGTGTGTGTATGTATGTCTTTCTGTATTTTATGTGGTTGTCTCTCTCTGTGTGTATGTCTTTGTGTGTTTTCTGTGGGTGTCTGTCTGTGTTTCCTTGGTTGTATGTGCAAGTTTGAGTTTGTTTGTGTGTGTGTGTGTCAATTGTCTGTTCCTTTTTAGGACATTTTGACCTTACTACTGATTATTCACATCTTTCTACAGACTTTGAGACTGAGACCTTTCCGGAAGTCACCAATCTACCGTTTAACCTTTTAAATTATTGTTTAGGCAGTTCAGGGCCCTTCCTTTCAGCCACTGCATGCTGTTGGCATCTTCCTTTACAAAAAGAAAATCAGAACTCCTCCATATTTTGTTTTCTAAATCTCCTTTTTTACAAAACTGTAGTTTACCTCATTACTTGTTAGGTCAATGTAAACAAGTGCTGAGTGTCTGTTTGGGTGTCTGTGTCTGAATGTGTTTCTTTGCGTGTCTGCTAGAGTGTCTATATGTGAATCCTTATATGTATGTGTGTGTTTCAGTGTATGAGTGTGTCTGTATGTTACTACCTTTACAACATTTCCAAGTTTAAATAGACACTTAAGAATAAAGTGCATATACGTTTTAGTCACTTGGTCAAAAATTGCACATGTCAAAGGATGGGGGGGAGCCCTGATCAATGGTTAAGTCAGGGGCCCCCAAAATTTTTAGTGGCGGCCCTGCAGAGCACTATTAGATTGGACACATACATATTGTCTAGGCAAGTGCCTGATGTATTATACAGAGCACTATTAGATGGGACACATATAGTCTAGGCAAGTGCTTGATGTATTATACAGAGCACTATTAGATGGGACACACACACACATATATATATTTGTCATTTGTGATGATCTGAATGCGGCTGTTCTTGGCATTCTTCTATTTTCAGAGCCGGTTTCCTTCTTTTGAAAGAGCAAATCACTAAGATGTGTGCAAATCCTGATCTTAGTGTGTTGAACATTCACAGGAAGGAATCTGGCTTTGAAAAGAGCAGAATGCCGCTAGCGGTCGCCCCCTTCTGCATTCGGATCATTACGAATCATCCAAATGCACAGCCTAATATTGCCCCTTAAATGTGAACTACACATTAAACTTTAAGGGGCATTTATCATCGAAAACATGGTATGTCAAAATCTGTTACAGCTTGCATTGAATAATTCACCTGTACAAAATAAAGTGCTTTTGGAGTTGTCCCCCTCAGCCAATAAACAATTAATATCCTGTCATTTTGTGAAGTAACTTGGATTTCCCCTGGGGGGAAAGAGGTGGGGTTGTGCTACTGATCAACAGCCCTCTTGTTATTTGCAGCATCTGTGCATTTGCGGATTCAGATAGAGCGTGCAATTTTATATAACTTTACATTGATTTCTAATTTGTTTTGTTCTCTTTGTATTCTTTGTTTAAAATGTAGATTGGTGGCAGCACATACAGTATATACCTCTTCTCCTTTGCTTTCAGCTAGCTCCCAGTAGTGCAGTACTGCTCCTTCAAAAAAGGTTACCAAGAGGATGAAGCAAATTAGATAACAGAAGTAAATTGGAAAGTTGTTTTAATATTCTCTATCTCTCTAGTTTTCAAACCTGTCCTCAGGCCTCCCCAACAGGCCAGGTTTGCTGGATTACCTTGGGTGAGAGCGGGTAAAAAACCTTACTAATCAGTGGATTATTTCACCTGTGCTCCAGTTCACAAATACTCGAAATGTGGCCTGTTAAATAGGTCTGAGGACAGGTCGGAAAAACCAATGCTCTATTTAAATCATGAAATATTTTTTTTGTTTTGTTTCATGTCCCCTTTAAAGGGACACTAAACCTTAAAAACAAACTTATCTTCAATTGCAATATTATATTTCACATATATTTTTTAAATGTAATTGTTTCATAGTTTTAACGTTGTAGAGAAATCCTTCTTTGAAAATCGATTTGATTTCCGAACCCACCGCTGCCTATTGTTTTTGCACCCTCCTATCCTGACCGATAACCCAGGTTATGAAAATGGCGGACTTTAGTCGCTATGTGCATGCGCGTTTTTCAGGACTCATCAGTGACCATCAAACCAGCAGACCCCTGTGGTATAGGAGATAGCATATGTGCATGCGCGAGTCAACGGATCGCAATGCGCATGGTGACGACATCACTTAATGATATGCACGAAATCGCTATAGGATTGGCGATTGAGTTTCTTGGTGCACGGCCCATTTTAGAAGCTTGGCTTTACTTACGTCAGTATCGAAATATAAATTATAATTTTATAAGATTCAGAAAGATCATTGTGCTGTAAAAGTAGGTATGTTATGACATATAAAGATTTTGTTATTTGAAATCAATGGTCATGTTGTGCTGAAGAGTACATTTTTGGAATCCTTTAAGTTAAATGTTTTATATTTCTGAATTGTAACCTTGTGTTGCAAATAATAACCACTTGATGGTGCTGTTGTATTGTATTATGTGAACCTATATCATTAAATCCCCTCAGCTATACTCAACAGCTACAATTTTCTTTCTTTTCTTTTTTTTTTCTTAAGCTTTCAGACACTTATTAGATTTGTAATCTGTCAAAAACATATCGTAAAGCATTGTTTCTGCTTATTTATTAAAGAAGAATTAATAGAGTTTTGGAAACCCCTATTTGTCAATACATTGAAATATATTAAGTGTTACATATTTTTCATTTATTTTAACTGCTTTTATTGAATCCACATTTCCATTGAAATGTGCCAAAAAATGTTCTGATGAATCGGCACCTGGGGGTTAATATTGTAATGTATCTACAATTGCCAAAAAAGATTTTAATTGCAAGGCACACCCATACTTCATTGTGTTTTAGTTCCCTCATTAATGCATATGTGATAACAAGCAACATGCCTAGTTTGATTTAATAGTTTTTAATTGCATGCTAACTTTATCTGTCATTAGTTTTAAAAATTTTAAACAATTATTTTATTGTTTCAGCCTGCTGTGAAGTCTGAGAACGTGTCAGAATGGAGCATATTACGTGACGATTTTATGATGGGCGCATCCATGAAGGACTGGGATAAAGATAGCGTTGATGGAGAGCATGGCGTAGAACCAAAACGCAGACATAAGCTGGATGATAGTGCAAGTGATTCCGATACATAAGTCTGCAAGAGGAAGAGACTTTCAAGATAACCAGTTATCTTGTTTGCTTACTCAAATAAACTCTTCATTCTGTGAATGCATAACATTTTTCGGATTACACAAATACCTTTTTATAGGGAAGCTAAATACTAACCTTTTTTTATCTTCTGGATTTGACAACCCTTTTTAATCCGGAAATATTTTCCACAAATGTATAATTTTCAGAATTCTTTCCAAAACATTTTTTTGCTCAGTCAAAACAGTGGCACCTGCCCAACAGTGAAAGGTTTTGCCAAAGGATATTAAAAATTAGTGTTATTCCATTATTGATACACTGTGCCGGTGAGTGCATTTTTATTCCCTCATACACCTTAAGGATTCTGTGCCCAGGAGAAGGTATTTTGGTTATATCCATTTAATGGGTATCTCCTTGTGTGGTGGATATACTGAAAGTCTACTGTTGGCAGTAAAAGGCCTCTTTGGAGGTGCATGAAACGAATTCCAAAACTGCGCTTAAAATGATTCTGCATGAATATAATTCATGGCATTTCAGTGAAGTCTCTCCAAGGTTACCAAAACATATTTATTTCATTTTAAACGTTTTTGGTCTTGCGTTATCAAAGCAGTGCTAAACCTTAGCAACTTTTGAATTAATCTCTGCTTGCATGTATACCTTTGAGAACAAGCCACACATTTGCCATTTGATGTGGGAAAAGCATGAGAATATTTCCTCTCTGCTTCGCACAGTGTTGCCAAGCCATGCTGTTTAACTTTATTGTTGAAGGGATGTTGCACACGAAATGAAAGGTTAATAAGGGTAATCATTTTTTTTTAATTGCATGGGCTTTCTGTATCATGAGTTGAATTTTTACTTGTGTCCCTATATGCATAAATTAAAAAAAAAAAAGACGGCATGCATTTATTTGCTAAATTTCCTGTGATATATCCTCTGTTAGTTGCTGGGTTCATTTTTAAAGGGACGTTATCATATTTTTTTTTGCCTTGTAACAAACATATGTTCTCTATAAACCCATTGGCTGTTACCAACACAAAATATTAATTGCTATATCAACTTCGCTAAATTTTCTGTTTTCCCTAAGTTTAATAAAGAACATTTTAAATGTTATGAGACCGAATTAAATGAAATGTTGTAGTTTGAAATACATGTTGTACATAAGGGAAATAGGATCTGTGAATGAATTTGTTTTGATACATTTTGCGTGTATAGTGTGTTTCTTTATGCCTATCATACTAGTAGGAATGTGTACAACACTCCTATCAAAGGAAACCTAATTGTACTATAGCCCTCAAAATTATCTGTGGTTACCTCATCCTGAGGATTTACTTTTTGAAGTGTGAAGTGAAGTGGCTGCCTACTCGATAGATTAGACTGGAAGGAAAGTTCTCGAGCGGGATTACCTCCGCTCTCTAAATGACTTAGGTCCAAAGCTCACAGATGAATGGAATTTAGCTTGGATTTGTAGACTGGATTTGCTGATAAAACATGCTCTCAAAATGGATAACCAACTAGTCTGTCTTTCCCAAAATGCAACTGAATTAAATTACATAATACAATGAAAAATGTCTGCATACTCATTGCTAAAATAAAATAAAAAAAGTTAAATGAAATTTGCCCTTTAAATTATCAGTTTGGTGTCTGATTTATTTTGAGAGTCCATAATTCATTCTGTAGCTTAAAGATATATAACACAGTAAATATTGTTAGACCTAATGATGTACTGAAAGCAAAGATTAGCCTTAGAGTATTATGTAGCGTTTGTTGTTTTTTTTATAAATTAATTTTTTAAATATTGAAGATATAAGAGTAAAGGTATAGTTTCTATAAAGTACTTTTATTATTTGCTATAAATTAATGTTGGAGCATTAGTTTTCTATTTTCCTGACTTCTGATGAGAACAATAAGGTACAGAGGTAAATTGGCAAACAAGGCTGTGTGGATACCGTTAGATTATTGCTTTAACATTCCAATGTTCCACACAGTCTTGTTTGCACAGTCTTGTATTGCCTTCTTTATATTCGTCTTTAAAGGAACACTAAATACATTTCATGCAACTCCTAATAATGGATGCTGCCGTCATGGAACCTAAGGTACACTGCAGCTGTTTGTAGGAGAGTTACTTCATGTGTGCAAACTGCTCAGCACTGGAATGTAACGAAAGATAGATTTCAACATGGCTGCAACCATGACAAGAGGGAGGCAGAGTATGCTTATGAAATGTATTGAGTGTTTAATGTCCCTTTTATTTGTCAGCAGTAAAGATAGATAAGGGGGAACTTAAGTACCCATTACTGTATAGAATACACATTTTTAAACTGTTATTATTAGTCATATTTACATTATACTACATTCTCACATATATTTCAATTTACCTATAAGGATGACTTTGCAAAGTTTAAAACAGAATATATTAGTCAACATCAGGGCTCGACTAACCTAGGGAACCCCTGGCTTCTAATATTTTGGGTTATTCTCGATATGACTATATACAAAGACTACTGTCTGGCTCCTAAATTTTAAACAGATTTGTCAACCCCTGTATTGTTTAAAACGCTTACACACACTCATCCTTGTAATATTGCCACAGTGATCACCTGCATTTTAAAACCTATATAGGGTTTCATTTAAAGAGGGGCTTGGGGTTTTGTGGGTATCTTGGCCTTTTTGATGCCATAAGTACCTAGAGCCCCCACCTTTCAAACGTGTGTTGCTTTTTTTTTTTTTTTTTTTTAACATTACATTTTTACTTTTTAACCCCAAGTCACACATTTGGTGTTTGGGGGTTTTCTGGTCATATACAGAAGGGCGTTCGAATAGCTACTCCCATTCATCTTCCTTGTAACAGGCCAGCACTTTTGGGTTTCTGGTGCTTTTGAAAAAGGAAAAAAAAATCTGTTCTGAAAATGTTTTTCATTGTTTATGCATGCCTGTATATTACAATTAAACAGACTGATTTATGTCCTACTTAAGAAAAGTCTACAGCAGACAAACTAAGTGCATTGCATACAAAGCAGGAGCTCCCTTTCATATTGGCTTATCTCTCTTCCACAACCCTTCTGCTGCTTGTTTGCATAACATTTCTAAAGTCAATACTGCAGTATTGAAACATTCAGAGATAGGTGGCTTTCCAAAATGCTAAAATAAAAAAGTCTTATGAGTTATTTGTAAACAATTTAATACACTTCAGTAAGTAAAATAAATCATTGGGAAGCCATTAAAAAGAAGACAACATTTTGAATACAATGTCCCTTTTAAGAAAGTGACGACCATCTATATGAAATGTTATTGGTTACAACATCTTGCATCCAGTCCATACATGGTGTTCAGGATTTAGTGCTATTTCTTTTGTAATAATAAAAAAATACAAACTGAGCACTCCCCCTCTCCGACACTATATGCATGCTTAAAAAAATAATAAAAAGTGTGAAAAAGAAATCTGGGAAATCTAATCGGCTTTGCAATGTTGCTAAGATTGTAAAATAGGCTGTTTGTATTGTTAGGTGGATGTTTATGGGTTATGAATGGAGAAAACCTCTCCTAAACTGAACAGCCTTGCAGAACATGCAGGTTCAGCCCTTCGCATTGGTCTCAGAGCTATCATTCTATTAAAAGTATAAACGTACCTTTTATTTGTCTAATTTTTCGTGTTGCGATTGGCTGCTTTCTTCTAGTTAACTGGCATCTGATCTCTCATCTCTTTATCGCCCTTTTTTATCTTCTACTCCCCCTCGTACAATTTCTATTCATGATGACCCCTTTCATTAAAAAGTCAGTTTACATCCTGTATCTCTCACTCTACACATAGGACATGCAGGTGTGTACCTGTCTGGTTCAATATTTGACATCGGATAAGAACTATTAAGTCTGCTGATTTCACACCCTTGCACTGAGTTGGAGTTTTGCTGCTAACTTTGAAGCATTAGTGGAAGTAATGTTTAACAAATATTCAGCAGAGCAAGCAGATTCAAACTATACAATCATATGAGTATTTTTATTTTAAAATGGGCTTTTTAGTTTGATTTTTTTGTTGTTGTTGTTGCTATATTTATATAATTTTGATCTGCTCATAGGGGGTTCCCATGAGCTTCTACTCAAATGCACATTTATTCACCCCCATATGGTCACTATTGCCACAGTGATCAACAATATTTTAAAGCCTATATAGTGCTTCATTTAAAGTTGGGCTTCTGGGTCTCCTTTTGATGACCTATTATTATAAGTACTTTTATTTTATTTTTTTACCCCCAAGTAACTCACTGGGTTTTGGGGGTTTAAGGAAGGAAGTCAAGGAGTTTTTGTACCTACCCACCACCCATCTTCCTTGTGACAGGCCAGCACTTCTGGGCTTGGAGATGTCACAATAACTGACTTTATGTATAAATACTGTGCATGTCCCACGCTCTAGAGGGGCACAAAGGGAGATAAATGTTCTTAAAATGCTGCAAATTGCTTAAAGGAATACTAAACCCATCTTTTTTTTCTTTCATGATTTAGATAGAGCGTGCAATTTTAAGCAACTTTCTAATTTACTCCTATTATCAATGTTTTTTCGTTCAGCACCCTGGATAGCATTTGATTATTGGTGGCTACATTTAGCAAGCATAACCCAGGTTCTGAACCAAACATGGGCGGCTCCTAAGCTTTACATTTATGATTTTTAAATAAAGATAGCAAGAGAATGAATAAAAATTGATAATAGGAGTAAATTAGAAAACTGCTTAACATAGGTTTAGTGTCCCTTTAAATCAGCCATTGATTTGAAAGAAAACCTAGGTTACGGATTTTTTTTTTCTTCTTCTAGAGATCATGGGACAATCACAATTATTAATGTCCCTTAGATTTCTAAAAGGGGACATGAAACACAACATTTTTCTTTCATGATTTAGAAATAACATGCAATTTTAACCCCTTAGTTACCACACCATTTTTCAATTGTCTTGCCGTTAAAAACCACATTTCTGCAGTGTTTGCGTTTAGCTGTAATTTTCCTCTTACTCGTTTACTGTACCCACACATATTATATACCGTTCTTCTCGACATTAAATGGACTTTCTAAAGATACCATTATTTTCATCATATATAATTTACTATAATCATTTTTTTTTATAAAATGATGAAAAAATGTAAAAAAAAAACCACTTTCTAACTGACCCCCAAAATCTTTTACACATCTACAACCACCAAAAAACACCCATGCTAAATAGTTTCTAAATTGTGTCCTTAGTTTAGAAATACCCAATGTTTACATGTTCTTTGCAAGTTATAGGGCAATAAGTACAAGTAGCACTTCGCTTTTTCCAAACCATTCCCCACCCCCCAAATTAGCGATAGTTACATTGTAACACTAATATCTGTCAGGAATCCCTGAATATTTGAATAACCCTTCACATGTGTGTGTATATAATTAATAAAACGTTAACTTTTTCACGAACTTTAGGTTTCTCACTAAAATTATTTACAAACAGCTTGTGCAATTATGGCACAAATGGTTGTAAATTAGCAGACGTGGCTTTGGCATTGCTTTTTGGTAATTAGAGGCCCCTAAATGCTGCTGCGCACCACACTTGTATTGTGCCCAGCAGTGAAGGGGTTAATTAGGTAGCTTGTAGGGTTAATATTAGCTTTAGTGTAGAGATTAGCCTGAAACATCCCTCCCTGACCCCTCTCAAACAGCTCTCTTCCCTCCCACAATTGTCACCCCCATTTTAAGTAAAAGTACAGAGCTTGCTAAAAATTTGGCTTTTTTAATAATAAAAAAAAACTTTTTATGTAGTGCAGCTGCCCCCCTCAATACCCTACCCCCTTCCTCTCTCTTCCTCTTTCCCTGAACATTTTCCGTAGTGAAATCTTGCGCCCGCTCCTGGACCTCTCATCAGCACTCGCCAACCTCCTCCAGCGATGAGCCTCCCACTCACCTGTCTTCTATCCCTCCCACGCCACCAACGATCTGCACCATTGCTGGCCAATGCAGAGAGGGCCACAGAGTGGCCCCCTCTGCATTGGTTGCTTACCAGAGGGTATCGCAGGGTGCCTCAATATCGAGGCATTGCTGCAATACCCTGGAAGCGATCATGATTGCTTCCAGCCCTTTAAACCCCTGAGGAAGTGCCAGGCACAAGCTTGGTCGTTAACTACCGTCTTTTGTAGGACGTGCCTGGCATGTGCTTGGTCGTTAAGGGGTTAAACAGGTTTTCATTTTACCTCTGTTATACGATTCATTCTCTTGGTATATTATTATTTTGTTGAAAATCATATCCAGGTAACCATAGGAGCAGCAATGCACTGCTTCGAGCTAGCTGCATGCATATTCCTCTTGTCATGGGTTCACCCAGTGTGCTCAGCTAGCTCCCAGTAGTGCATTGCTGCTCCCTCAACAAACAAAACCAAGATAATTAAATATAATTGAATATAGATTTATACTGGAATGCTTTTTAAAATTGTATGCTCTATCTGAAAGATCATGTTTTGGGTTATCCTTTGTTGAAGGAGCAGTTGTGCACTACTGGGAGCTAGCTGAACACATTGGTAAGCCAAAAGGCATATGTGCAGCCATTAATCTGCAATTAGCTCCCAACTCCTGGTCCTACCTAGGTATGCTTTTCAACAAAGGATATCAAGAACAAAGCAAATTAGATAATAGAAGTGCATTAATAAGTTGTTTAAAATTGTATGTTCCATCTTAAAGGGAGACTGAACCCAAATTTTCTTTCATGATTCAGATAGAGCATGCAATTTTAAGCAACTTTCTAATTTACTCCTATTATCAAATTTTCTTCATTGCCTTGGTATCTTTATTTGAAAAGCAAGAATGTAAGTTTAGATGCCGGACCATTTTTGGTGAACAACCTGGGTTGTACTTGCCAATTGGTGGATAAATTCACCCACCAATAAACAGGTGCTGTCCAGCGACTGAACCAAAAATTGTCTGGCTTCTTAGCTTAGATGCCTTATTTTTCAAATAAAGATAGCAAGAGAACAAAGAAAAAATGATAATAGGAGTAAATTAGAAAGTTGCTTAAAATTGCATGCTCTGTCTGAATCACGAAAGAAAACATTTGGGTTCAGTGTCCCTTTAAACATGAAAGAGAAAAATTGGCGTTTTATGTCCCTCTTTTGTCCTATTAAGTAAATGGGCCTAAATTCCAATATTTTATCGTTTTGTTTTTTTCACATGAAAACATCATTAGAAGCCTAGGAATTTGTTATCCCAACTAAGACCTAGTTGCCATAGAGGTGGAAAAGTTTGTAAACTGATTGTAATATAAAAAGTCTCCATAGACTTTAATGGAGATAAATGTTTTATCACCACCAGTTTCCACAATTTACCATGGAAACTAGGCCTGAGTTACAGCTGTGCTAATTTGGTAAATGTAGATTTTCCATATTTTGGTAAGATAAGAAAAAATAATTACAGGATTTTTCACACGCTTTTTCTAGAGCTTCATTGAATCAAAGCATAAGAAACCATATTAAAGGGACATTTAACTGCTGGACACAACTACAGTAGAAGTACTACTCACCATGTTGTTTGTTTGTTTTTGGTCCTCCTGCCCTTCTCTTCTGAGCTATGCTCTTATTTTAACAGGTGCCAGTGGATGAATCTCTACATTTTTCATACTGGTTGCCACCATTTTGGAGCTTAGTTATTTTTGCACCTTGTGACATAATTGGTGCAGATTTTCAGATCATTGATGATAGATATATATATATAAAGTATATAGCCCAAGAATACGCAAAATCCATGATGGTGGCGCCCAGTATGAAAATACAGAGCTTCAACCAACAGCACCTGTAAAGATTTAAAATAACAGAATAGCTGTGAAAGGAGTTGCAGGCAGGGGGGTGGGGGGAGTAGTATAATCTATTATATGTTTTACACTTCTAACATTGTGTTAATGGTTTAATTAACATCTAAACACTTATAGTAATGAAGAAACATGTTTTATTTATTAATGTTTCATAAAATGTAATATGTTTACAATTTTAATATTTTGATCAAGCTGAGAAATAGTATTAAATGTATGGGGATTTTGCACTTTTTTGTTTATTTTTTATATTTGAAAACATAATTTATGTAAGAACTTACCTGATAAATTCATTTCTTTCATATTAACAAGAGTCCATGAGCTAGTGACGTATGGGATATACATTCCTACCAGGAGGGGCAAAGTTTCCCAAACCTTAAGATGCCTATAAATACACCCCTCACCACACCCACAAATCAGTTTAACGAATAGCCAAGAAGTGGGGTGATAAGAAAAAAAGTGCGAAGCATATAAAATAAGGAATTGGAATAATTGTGCTTTATACAAAAAAATCATAACCACCACAAAAAAGGGTGGGCCTCATGGACTCTTGTTAATATGAAAGAAATGAATTTATCAGGTAAGTTCTTACATAAATTATGTTTTCTTTCATGTAATTAACAAGAGTCCATGAGCTAGTGACGTATGGGATAATGACTACCCAAGATGTGGATCTTTCCACACAAGAGTCACTAGAGAGGGAGGAATAAAATAAAGACAGCCAATTCCTGCTGAAAATAATCCACACCCAAAATAAAGTTTAACAAAAAACATAAGCAGAAGATTCAAACTGAAACCGCTGCCTGAAGAACTTTTCTACCAAAAACTGCTTCAGAAGAAGAAAATACATCAAAATGGTAGAATTTAGTAAAAGTATGCAAAGAGGACCAAGTTGCTGCTTTGCAGATCTGGTCAACCGAAGCTTCATTCCTAAACGCCCAGGAAGTAGATACTAACCTAGTAGAATGAGCTGTAATTCTCTGAGGCGGAATTTTACCCGACTCAACATAGGCAAGATGAATTAAAGATTTCAACCAAGATGCCAAAGAAATGGCAGAAGCTTTCTGGCCTTTCCTAGAACCGGAAAAAATAACAAATAGACTAGAAGTCTTACGGAAAGATTTCGTAGCTTCAACATAATATTTCAAAGCTCTAACAACATCCAAAGAATGCAACGATTTCTCCTTAGAATTCTTAGGATTAGGACATAATGAAGGAACCACAATTTCTCTACTAATGTTGTTGGAATTCACAACTTTAGGTAAAAATTCAAAAGAAGTTCGCAACACCGCCTTATCCTGATGAAAAATCAGAAAAGGAGACTCACAAGAAAGAGCAGATAATTCAGAAACTCTTCTAGCAGAAGAGATGGCCAAAAGGAACAAAACTTTCCAAGAAAGTAATTTAATGTCCAATGAATGCATAGGTTCAAACGGAGGAGCTTGAAGAGCTCCCAGAACCAAATTCAAACTCCAAGGAGGAGAAATTGACTTAATGATAGGTTTTATACGAACCAAAGCTTGTACAAAACAATGAATATCAGGAAGAATAGCAATCTTTCTGTGAAAAAGAACAGAAAGAGCGGAGATTTGTCCTTTCAAAGAACTTGCGGACAAACCCTTATCTAAACCATCCTGAAGAAACTGTAAAATTCTCGGTATTCTAAAAGAATGCCAAGAAAAATGATGAGAAAGACACCAAGAAATATGTCTTCCAGACTCTATAATATATCTCTCGAGATACAGATTTACGAGCCTGTAACATAGTATTAATCACGGAGTCAGAGAAACCTCTTTGACCAAGAATCAAGCGTTCAATCTCCATACCTTTAAATTTAAGGATTTCAGATCCGGATGGAAAAAAGGACCTTGCGACAGAAGGTCTGGTCTTAACGGAAGAGTCCATGGTTGGCAAGATGCCATCCGGACAAGATCCGCATACCAAAACCTGTGAGGCCATGCCGGAGCTATTAGCAGAATAAACGAGCATTCCCTCAGAATCTTGGAGATTACTCTTGGAAGAAGAACTAGAGGCGGAAAGATATAGGCAGGATGATACTTCCAAGGAAGTGATAATGCATCCACTGCCTCCGCCTGAGGATCCCGGGATCTGGACAGATACCTGGGAAGTTTCTTGTTTAGATGAGAGGCCATCAGATCTATCTCTGGGAGCCCCCACATTTGAACAATCTGAAGAAATACCTCTGGGTGAAGAGACCATTCGCCCGGATGCAACGTTTGGCGACTGAGATAATCCGCTTCCCAATTGTCTACACCTGGGATATGAACCGCAGAGATTAGACAGGAGCTGGATTCCGCCCAAACCAAAATTCGAGATACTTCTTTCATAGCCAGAGGACTGTGAGTCCCTCCTTGATGATTGATGTATGCCACAGTTATGACATTGTCTGTCTGAAAACAAATGAACGATTCTCTCTTCAGAAGAGGCCAAAACTGAAGAGCTCTTAAAACTGCACGGAGTTCCAAGATATTGATCGGTAATCTCACCTCCTGAGATTCCCAAACTCCTTGTGCCGTCAGAGATCCCCACACAGCTCCCCAACCTGTGAGACTTGCATCTGTTGAAATTACAGTCCAGGTCGGAAGAACAAAAGAAGCCCCCTGAATTAAACGAAGGTGATCTGTCCACCACGTTAGAGAGTGTCGAACAATCGGTTTTAAAGATATTAATTGATATATCTTTGTGTAATCCCTGCACCATTGGTTCAGCATACAGAGCTGAAGAGGTCGCATGTGAAAACGAGCAAAGGGGATCGCGTCCGATGCAGCAGTCATAAGACCTAGAATTTCCATGCATAAGGCTACCGAAGGGAATGATTGAGACTGAAGGTTTTGACAAGCTGTAATCAATTTTAGATGTCTCTTGTCTGTTAAAGACAGAGTCATGGACACTGAATCTATCTGGAAACCCAGAAAGGTTACCCTTGTTTGAGGAATCAAAGAACTTTTTGGTAAATTGATCCTCCAACCATGATCTTGAAGAAACAACACAAGTCGATTCGTATGAGACTCTGCTAAATGTAAAGACTGAGCAAGTACCAAGATATCGTCCAAATAAGGAAATACCACAATACCCTGTTCTCTGATTACAGACAGAAGGGCACCGAGAATCTTTGTGAAAATTCTTGGAGCTGTAGCAAGGCCAAACGGTAGAGCCACAAATTGGTAATGCTTGTCTAGAAAAGAGAATCTCAGGAACTGATAATGATCTGGATGAATCGGAATATGCAGATATGCATCCTGTAAATCTATTGTGGACATATAATTCCCTTGCTGAACAAAAGGCAATATAGTCCTTACAGTTACCATCTTGAACGTTGGTATCCTTACATAACGATTCAATAATTTTAGATCCAGAACTGGTCTGAAGGAATTCTCCTTCTTTGGTACAATGAAGAGATTTGAATAAAACCCCATCCCCTGGAGGCGGAGCTTGGCCAAGCAGGCAAATGGCCGCATAGTCACATCGCTCCGGCACAGCAGCAAGACCTGTCACCCTTAAAACAGTGTCTAGCTCTTTCAACCAGCTGCAAACAGTGGTTAAATAACCAAAGTCCCACATGTGAGCAAGCTCGAAACCGGGAGGGACCGGACCCGCATGCAATTTCACAGAAAGCAGGAGCAACGGAGCGCTCCGTCGCCATCTTTACACATTCGCAACTGCGACGGTAAAGGATCCCTCACGATACACGATGACCAGAGACCCGATGGGGTAAGAGCTCACACCAGTCTGTTCATAAAAGGCTCCACACAAGTCTCACACCAGAGAGAACACGGTACAAATAACTCCACTTAATGCATAATATGCCGTAAACACGGATCACAAAAATAACAATAAAATGATCAGCACAATATTGGGAAATCCTCTAAGGAGATGAACAAAACAGTTATCAACGGATCAACAAGAGAAAATACACTAAAACTGCCTCATAAAATATAAAAGGACAACACGAATCAGAAATTAACGCATAGCACTGCACATTGTGCATAAACCACAACATACGCCATCAGGCCTAAGCAGATTTCTGCAGATTGCTGCATCACAAGTTCTCACACTGAGATCTCTAAATTACTCACCTGCAGCAACCATGACATCCAAGAACAAAGGCAAAGGGGACAAAAACCCTAAAGGACAGTTGCAGTCCAACACGCTGGTAAGCTCCTTTTTCCAATCCAATACATCAGATACACAAGAATCAAACTCCACAGACGGCACCTTCCAGAATGACCCAATATCATCTCCTGACTACATGATACAACTTAAACAGGACATAGCAAAACTACCATCCAAAGAAGATTTTGAATCTCTCAAATCTCTCATAACAAGAGAACTATCCACGCTGCGCAAAGATATAACAGAGATGGGAGAGAGGATAGTAACAGTTGAGGAAACGCAAGACATAACTACTGAAGCTGTCTGCTCATTATACAATCAAACCAGCACACATGAAAGCAAGTTAGAAGCCCTACAAGAAAAGATAGAGGACTTAGAGAATAGGGGACGGAGGAGTAACCTCCGCATCAGAGGCATACCCGAGATAATAAAGCCAACAGACCTGCTGGAATACTTACAAGGACTTTTTCGTCAAATACTGGGAAACCAACAGGCCCCACCGATAGAAATAGAAAGAGCCCATAGATCTCTCCGTCCCCCACCATCACCTAATGCTCCCCCTAGGGACATTATCCTCAAATTCCTCAGATTTAACGACAGAGAAACCATATGGCAGAAGGCTAGATCCTCCCACACAATCACATATTTGGACCATGAGCTACAGATTTATCCGGACCTGAGCCCCAGCACTATACAAAAGAGAAAGGAAACCCGTTTCATCACTTCTATACTCCAGGACAGAAACATCAAATATCGCTGGGGATTCCCCTTCAGCTTAATCGTACCCCATGAAGGAACTACCATCATTTACAAAGGTACACAAGACCTGGACAAACTCTCTAAAGGACTGGGAATCCCCTTGAAACTACCTGGCCCACCCTCCTCAGCCGAAGGCCCCCAACCCTCAGCTGCACATACTCCATTCTCAAGCTTGCAGAAAACAACTTGGAACAAAGTTCAGTCCCTTAAGAAACGAAAAGAAAATATGAACATTTCTCCTGTATCACTAAGAGACTGACCAAGACAATTGTCTTATTTGAACTGTTCATCCTGGGTAAGACCTTGAAATATAAAACTTGTCACCATTACTAGTCAGAAGATAGTACACTAACTGTTTAGCTACTTGATAGTTAAGTTAAGCAAAATGTTATTTCCTGTTGATCTGTTCTCTCCACCATAACCCTATAAGGGCCTTTCTAATTTAACAAGGTTTTGGTTGTTGACCATTAGCATAGATAATCACATTGTTATTCTTATATTTAATATTTACATTCTTGCTGCTGTAAACCTCAGATTGAAATGAAAGGAATTTCAATCCTCCCTCTGGCTTCTGGCCATTCCCCCCCCCCCCTAGTTAACTATCCTACCCCCATTGATGACCATTTAAGCATAATGAAACATACTGTAATGTTCATATTGTTCACTCTTATAAATGTACAATGTATACGCTCTTTTTATTTCACATTTCCATGTTGGTTCTTATACCGTCTAGGCCTGAGAAATAGCCTAACACTGTTTCCACATACACGACACAGCGTAGTACCACCAAGGATAAATCACCATGAGTAAAAACAAAACTAATAAAAGACAATTATCTTTTCTAACGATTAATGCTAAGGGCCTAAATAACCCACACAAAAGAAACATCGTTATGCGAGATATCAAACATAAGAGAGGAGACCTGATATTCCTACAAGAATCCCATTTCATAAAGGGACAAGAACCTAAAACTTTCTTCTATAAATTTGGCCCCTCATATTACTCCTCAAACAGTACCAAGACTAATGGAGTTGGAATTTTAATAAAGAAGGGTATACCTTTTCAGTTACTCGATTCACATAAAGACATAGAAGGTAGATATATAATACTAGTGGGGAAACTATTTAACACTATTACCACCTTAGTAAGCGCCTATGCTCCAAACACTGGACAAGACAAATTCATAACCTCCCTCACTGGGAAACTCTTAGAAGTGGCCAAGGGTATGTTAATAATGGGAGGAGACCTTAATGTATCCCTAGACCCGTACCGAGATAACTCGAATCACACTTCATCAACACCACATAGAGCACTGACGGTAATAAAGCAACGCTTAAGGGATTTGGCACTACATGATGTTTGGAGAATACATCACCCTGAGACAGATGATTTTACGTTCTTTTCTCATCCACACTCACGTTTCTCTCGCATAGATTACATACTAACTGATGTAACTACTCTCTCATTAACTACACAATCATCCATAATCCCAGCGACCTGGTCAGACCACTCTATAGTCTCATGCACAATACAATGGCCCTCAGCTTCCCCTTCTACTTATATATGGAAAATCAATGAGGAATTATTAGATCATCCACTATACAATGATAAAATTCAAAAAGCAATAAAAGAATTCTTCGATTTTAATATTAACTCTATACCCTCATTCCAGAACATCTGGGAGGCGCATAAGGGAACTATACGAGGTGAATTAATGAGCATGCACTCCCATTACAAAAAACAACAGAGACAACTGCTACATGACTCCTTGAATAAAGCAAATGATCTAGAATCACAACTTAAAAGAACACCTGACAACCCACAATTAGCTAAAACATTACAAGAGACAAAACAGACAGTGACCAACCTTCTAGATAAAGAATGCAAAGCATTTGCCTTCAAACTCAAGCAGACACATTACGAAGGAGACAACAAATGCAGTAGACTATTTGCCCGCAAATTAAAACGCAAAACCCAACGCGACTACATTCTCTCAATAAAGTCCCACAACAAAACACATTATGACACTTCAAACATCGCTGAAGCCTTCCGTTCCTACTATGAAAAACTATACAACCTTACTACGAAACCCACAGACTCACATACACATAATTCAGAACCCAACGCATCCTTTATTGACAAATACTTATCAGACGTTAAACTTCCAGAACTGACAGAAGAACAACAAACTTTTCTACAAAACCCCTTTACCCTACTTGAAATTAAAAGAACCATAAAAGACCTCCCCACGGACAAAGCCCCAGGCCCTGATGGCTACACTAACTATTACTATAAAAAATACATAGATCTCCTTTCCCCGCACCTTCTATCTCTCTTTAACTCGATAACACCGGAGAACCCTTTCCCCACTAGGACACTGGAAGCTTTCATCTCCATTATACCAAAACCTGGAAAAAGCCCTGATTATGTAGAAAACTTCAGGCCAATCTCACTCCTAAATACAGACTTAAAAATATACGCTAAAATTCTCGCAGTAAGACTAAACACAGTACTACCGCAACTAATTGAAAAAGATCAGGTCGGCTTCGTACCAACCAGGGAAGCAAAAGACAATACTGTCCGGGTTACACAACTTATAGAATACGCTACACACAAGAAAATCCCGCTCTTAGTTCTGTCGACCGACGCGGAGAAGGCGTTCGACCGCGTTGGTTGGCAGTTTCTGAGAGCGGTATTACGAAAAATGGGTGTGGGTCAAGACTTTATTAATCGGGTGTTCGCCATGTACTCTACCCCAACAGCCAGGGTCCGCGTAAATGGTTCCCTTTCGGCCCCATTTCATATCACAAACGGTACACGACAGGGCTGCCCCCTCTCCCCGCTGCTATTCGCCTGCGTAATAGAAATACTAGCACATAAAATACGAAACCACCCCCTAATAACAGGTCTACAAATACACAACTCACATCACAAGATTATGTTATATGCCGATGATGTGCTGTTCTGCATCACTAACCCTCTAACCACTATACCACACATCATACATCAGTTAGACGAATTTAGCATTGTATCTAACTTCCTAATTAATAAAACGAAATCAGAAATCATGAACATTAATGTCCCAACGACGGAAATAGACTTAATCAAACACATATGCCCATTCCGCTGGCAAACAAGCTCACTAAAATACCTAGGTATCCAACTCACGCCATCCCCAGATCACCTTTTTACTTTAAATTACAAACCACTCCTTAAAGGAATTATCACAGATCTCTCCTCCTGGAAAAGGAAGCATATTTCATGGTTAGGGAGGATCAACGTAATTAAAATGAACGTCCTTCCAAGACTCCTCTACCTTTTTCAAACTCTACCCATCCCCCTTCCTACAAACTACCTCAACACCCTGCAATCAAACATCTTAAACTTCATTTGGCTCAACAATAGAGCGAGAATTAGCAAAAAGATAATGCTCCTTCCCATACAAATAGGAGGCCTCGGAGTCCCAGATCTCCATAGATACAGACAAGCTACATTTTTACAACGAATTATAGATTGGTGCTCGAACCTAAACGATAAATCATGGGTACAACTTGAACATGACATGACACACAACCAACACCTGGGCCAACTCTGCTGGTCGCCAAGGGACAGAGATAGATTCTTAAAAACCACCACACAAATTATATCAGAAACCTTCAGAGTCTGGGACAGAGTTTTGACTGAGTACCCCAATATATCGACAAAACTCTCACCTTTAACACCGTTAACACACAATAACGAATTCCAACCTGGCCTCTCAATGGCAGCTAGACTTGCGGGTAGCTCCATCAGATCCCTACAGATCCACCACTTGGGAAATGAACAACACTCCCCTACCGTGGAGGAGCTAGTCTCTGAGGGCCTCTCCGTCCTTGGAGACTGGTTCTTCTATAGACAGTGTCAATCATATATTACTTCACACCCACAATCCAATAACATGATTAGGACAATGACACCCTTCGAATCTATTTGCCATAAAAGCACCCCAACCAGACACGCTCTATCTCTTACACACTCCCTCCTATCACAACAACCGCACGGAGCTCTACCATATTACATAGACAGATGGAACACTGAATTGGGAATAGAAATTACTTACACAGATGCCTTGCAAATTTTCACAAATATTAAAAAAACCTCAATCTCCTGCAAATTCGTTGAGCTTAATTTAAAAATACTTCAAAGATGGTACCTAACACCAGAACGATGTAAAAAAATATATAAACTTAAATCAGCTCAATGCTGGAGATGTGGATCTGAAGAGTGCCACATGTCCCACATATGGTGGCAATGCAGTAAATTAATACCTATTTGGAACGAGGTAGCGCAGGAATCTAGTAAAATACTAGGAATACCCACTCCCTTAGACCCTTGCTTATGGCTCTTTAACAAGACCCCGAGAAAACTTTCTACTCCGTTAAAAAAACTATTTCATATCCTGAGCAATAGTTTTAAAATTCTGATTGCAAGAAACTGGAAATCAGATAAGACCCCCTCCCTGGCACACTGGCTTGCAGAGTGCCATCGCACTATATCTATGGAAGAATACTTTTACATGAAAAATAAAACTTTAGACTTATACGCCCAGATGCTCCTTGTGTGGGAAACCTACATGCACTCCTCTTCTGAATGAAAAGAAAAAAAAAAAAAAAAAAAAAAAAAAAAAACCTCAGAAAGCAAAGCTAGAAACACATGCAGGCCTGGACGGTACACTTTATTGTACAATGACTCCTCCTCTCAACATTGATAATTATTGTAACATTACCTGAACTTCCCTCCCCCTTCCCACCCCCCCTATCCACACCCCCTCAAAAGTAAGACGCAAAATGATTCAAGACTGTAATTGATTTTATTTTGTATGTTTATTTCTATGTAAAAATTTGAATCTCAATAAACTTTTGAAACAAAAAAAAAAAAAAAAAAAAAAAAAAAAAAAACCCCATCCCCTGTTCCGGAACTGGAACTGGCATAATTACTCCAGCCAACTCTAGATCTGAAACACAATTCAGAAATGCTTGAGCTTTCACTGGATTTACTGGGACACGGGAAAGAAAAAATCTCTTTGCAGGAGGTCTCATCTTGAAACCAATTCTGTACCCTTCTGAAACAATGTTCTGAATCCAAAGATTGTGAACAGAATTGATCCAAATTTCTTTGAAAAAACGTAACCTGCCCCCTACCAGCTGAACTGGAATGAGGGCCGTACCTTCATGTGAACTTAGAAGCAGGCTTTGCCTTTCTAGCAGGCTTGGATTTATTCCAGACTGGAGATGGTTTCCAAACTGAAACTGCTCCTGAGGACGAAGGATCAGGCTTTTGTTCTTTGTTGAAACGAAAGGAACGAAAACGATTGTTAGCCCTGTTTTTACCTTTAGACTTTTTATCCTGTGGTAAAAAAGTTCCTTTCCCACCAGTAACAGTTGAAATAATAGAATCCAACTGAGAACCAAATAATTTGTTTCCCTGGAAAGAAATGGAAAGTAGAGTTGATTTAGAAGCCATATCAGCATTCCAGGTCTTAAGCCATAAAGCTCTTCTGGCTAAGATAGCCAGAGACATAAACCTAACATCAACTCTAATAATATCAAAAATGGCATCACAGATGAAATTATTAGCATGCTGGAGAAGAATAATAATATCATGAGAATCACGATTTGTTACTTGTTGCGCTAGAGTTTCCAACCAAAAAGTTGAAGCTGCAGCAACATCAGCCAATGATATAGCAGGTCTAAGAAGATTACCTGAACATAGATAAGCTTTTCTTAGAAAAGATTCAATTTTTCTATCTAAAGGATCCTTAAACGAGGTACCATCTGACGTAGGAATGGTAGTACGTTTAGCAAGGGTAGAAATAGCCCCATCAACTTTAGGGATTTTGTCCCAAAATTCTAACCTGTCAGGCGGAACAGGATATAATTGCTTAAAACGTTTAGAAGGAGTAAATGAATTACCCAATTTATCCCATTCCTTGGAAATTACTGCAGAAATAGCATTAGGAACAGGAAAGACTTCTGGAATAACCGCAGGTGCTTTAAAAACCTTATCCAAACGTATAGAATTAGTATCAAGAGGACTAGAATCCTCTATTTCTAAAGCAATTAGTACTTCTTTAAGTAAAGAGCGAATAAATTCCATCTTAAATAAATATGAAGATTTATCAGCATCAATCTCTGAGATAGAATCCTCTGAACCAGAAGAGTCCAAAGAATCAGAATGATGGTGTTCATTTAAAAATTCATCTGTAGAGAGAGAAGATTTAAAAGACTTTTTACGTTTACTAGAAGGAGAAATAACAGACAAAGCCTTCTTTATGGATTCAGAAACAAAATCTCTTATGTTATCAGGAACATTCTGCACCTTAGATGTTGAGGGAACTGCAACAGGCAATGGTACATCACTAAAGGAAATATTATCTGCTTTAACAAGTTTGTCATGACAATTATTACAAACAACAGCTGGAGGAATAGCTACCAAAAGTTTACAGCAGATACACTTAGCTTTGGTAGATCCAGCAGGCAGTGGTTTTCCTGTAGTATCTTCTGGCTCAGATGCAACGTGAGACATCTTGCAATATGTAAGAGAAAAAACAACATATAAAGCAAAATAGATCAAATTCCTTATAAGACAGTTTCAGGAATGGGAAAAAATGCCAAATATCAAGCTTCTAGCAACCAGAAGCAAATGAAAAATGAGACTGAAATAATGTGGAGACAAAAGCGACGCCCATATTTTTTAGCGCCAAATAAGACGCCCACATTATTTGGCGCCTAAATGCTTTTGGCGCCAAAAATGACGCCACATCCGGAACGCCGACATTTTTGGCGCAAAATAACGTCAAAAAATGACGCAACTTCCGGCGACACGTATGACGCCGGAAACGGAAAAGAATTTTTGCGCCAAAAAAGTCCGCGCCAAGAATGACGCAATAAAATGAAGCATTTTCAGCCCCCGCGAGCCTAACAGCCCACAGGGAAAAAAGTCAAATTTTTGAGGTAAGAAAAATATGATAATTCAATGCATAATCCCAAATATGAAACTGACTGTCTGGAAATAAGGAAAGTTGAACATTCTGAGTCAAGGCAAATAAATGTTTGAATACATATATTTAGAACTTTATAAATAAAGTGCCCAACCATAGCTTAGAGTGTCACAGAAAATAAGACTTACTTACCCCAGGACACTCATCTACATGTTTGTAGAAAGCCAAACCAGTACTGAAACGAAAATCAGTAGAGGAAATGGTAAATATAAGAGTATATCGTCGATCTGAAAAGGGAGGTAAGAGATGAATCTCTACGACCGATAACAGAGAACCTTATGAAATAGACCCCGTAGAAGGAGATCACTGCATTCAATAGGCAATACTCTCTTCACATCCCTCTGACATTCACTGCACGCTGAGAGGAAAACCGGGCTCCAACTTGCTGCGGAGCGCATATCAACGTAGAATCTAGCACAAACTTACTTCACCACCTCCCTTGGAGGCAAAGTTTGTAAAACTGATTTGTGGGTGTGGTGAGGGGTGTATTTATAGGCATTTTAAGGTTTGGGAAACTTTGCCCCTCCTGGTAGGAATGTATATCCCATACGTCACTAGCTCATGGACTCTTGTTAATTACATGAAAGAAATAGCTGTTTTTGCTTATTAACCCCTTAACCCAAAAAGATGTGTATATACATCATGCGGTACAGTAGCATAACATACATATAGTTACAGCGGAGAGAGTTCCTGAGCTCTAGGCATCTGTCTGCATATGGAACCGGTAGGTAGGCTCATATGCTAATTTCTAAACCCTTAAAGGCTGCCTCTTATCTCTGTGCATTTTTACAGTTTTTCACAGCTAGACACTGCTTGTTCATGTGTGCCATATAGATAACATTGTTCTCACTCATGAAGTTACCTAAGAGTCAGCACTGATTGGCTAAAATACAAACATCTCAAAAGAAATGAGGGTAGTCTGCAGAGGCTTAGATACCATTTAATCACAGAGATAAAAAGTGTGTTAATATAACAGTGTTGGTTATGCAAAACTGGGGAATGGGTAATAAAGGGATTATCTATCTTTTAAACAATAAAAATTCAAGAATAGACTGTCCCTTTAATACATAAATAAATACACAACATAGAGCCAGGAACATTTTAGGAGTCATTACTCACATTCCCATAATTAGTATAGCTCTTTATCATGATCATAAGATGTAAGATCAGCACTACGTTTCTTTCAAACCCAATTGAAAGCAGCTCTGAGTGCACCTAAGGACACTTGACATCCTTTATCTATGGACTATAAATGGATGACCTAACCTTTTAGTGAAAACTACCAGCCTTTTCACAAGCACTTCATCTGCAGAAAACCCAAGGTTTTAATGTTCTACTATTTATGTTTAGTCATAGTAACCATGGAGCCAACACAGAGAAACTAAGTCTCCACAGGGTTTCCTGGGCATTCCATTGTTATTAAGGATGTGTATCATTGCTCAACAGAAATGCAATCTTAGGCTTATTGTCTGCCCCCACACTCTTTATCAGCAATCAGCTACTGTACAATATGAATGTGAAGGCTATTCTATTATTACTAAACTCAGCAAAAATCCTTACTCTTTTATTCTGTAATACATAATCTACAATGTGCATATAGGAGTAGTTTTAGACCATAATAGGTACCTACATTGCAAATTCAGGGCATTTAGTTTAGGTGTGCTGCAGTAATAAATGGGGTGCACATCCTTTATCTCCCTGAAACCAACATTAAAGGGATAGGGAAGTCAAAATTAAACTTGCATGATTCCCATAGAGCATTTAATTTTAAGACATTTTTAAATTGACTTCTATTTTCAAATGTGCTTTGTTCATTTCGTATCCCTTGTTGAAAAAGAATACACACATATCCTACACACTAGTGGGAGCTGCTGCTAATTGGTGCCTGCACACATTTGTCTCTTGTGATTGGCTGACTAGATGTGTTCATCTTGCTGCCAGTAGTGCACTGCTGTTCCTTCAGTGAAGCAAATTTGATAATGGAAGTAAATTGGTATATTGTTTAAAATTGTTTGTTCTATCCAAATCATGAAAGAAAATGTTGGGGTTTCCTGTCCCTTTAATTAGGTGTACATGTATATAGACTCCAAAAAGACAGGCATTTATACAAGTAAATACAAACGTAAAGTCACAAGAATGTGGTAGAACAAGCTTCCTAGAACCCAAATTCTATCCATCATATCCATTGTTCCCTTTAAGACCAGTTTTGTGAGTGGCCCAGCAGTGAAACAGTTAATTAGAGCAATTAGTAAACAATACACAATGCAGACTGCAAGTTGTGGTTCCCTTATTAACTGCTTCACTGCTGGGCCACTCACAAATCTGTCAGAGCGAACAGTGATCATATATCTATGTGTCTATATCTAAAAAAATTCCAAATAAAATTTGCTTTGTGCTTTTGGTATCCTCTGTTGAAGAGTAAGCCTTGGTATTCTGATAGGAGCTTAGTCTTTAGTATTCCTTGGCATATGTCTTTAGTATTCCTTGGCAGCAATGTTTGCAACTAAATAACAAGTTCATGCTTCTGAGATCATCTAGTATTGCTATTAAACAAAGAATACCAAAAAGAACAAAGCAAAACTAAGAAATACAATTAAAAGTTTATTTTGACTTAACTGTCCCTTTGAAAGAACAATAAAGAATTGTAATTACAAGACATAACTGTTGTGTTGCTATAGAATAAGATATCAGCCAAGTCTTAACGTTTTTAAAACTACTAGTTAAGGAATCAGCAAGAGATGGAGTGTCCTAAAAAATGACTTTGGGGAGTTAGGTAGCAAGTTTAAAGCAAGGACTTCCAAGGTAATCTTTTCTGAGCTATTACCTAGGCAGAAGAAGCTAAGGTCAGTTAATTCCTGTTTAAATCAGCCAATAGGATTTCAGTAGCTCTCATCCTAGTGGCTGATTTGAATTTGAAGAATCAAATCAGCCAATAGGAATGCAATGGACGCCATATTTAAACGTGTACCTTGAATTCACTATTCAGTGTACGGTGGCGATCGTACGAAGAGGATCCTCCACGCTCCATGGCTCCACAGTCGCCGGTCATGCACCGCGCTCATCTCCGCTCCGTGCCAGCTTGGTTCTGGATGAAGAAGGAAGAGGTCTCCGCTTGGAAGATGTCGGCCGCTTGGAAGAAGACTTCACCGCCTTGAACAAGACCTTCTCTGCCGGACTTCAGGAACGGTGAGTACCTATTTGGGGGTTAGAATTAGGCTTGGTATTTTTTTAGATTAGGGGTTTATTGGGCAATCTTAAAAGAGCTGAATGCCCTTTTAAAGGACAGTAAAAGAGCTGATTGCCCTTTAGGGGCAATGGGTAGTTTACGATTTTTTAGTGTTAGTTTTTTTTATTTTGGGGGTTTGGTGGGTAGGGGGATTTTACTGTTAGAGGGGGGACTTAGTATTTGTTAAGGTAAAAGAGCTGTTTAACTTAGGGCACTGCCCTACAAAAAGCTACAAAAAGCCCTTTTAAAGGCTATTGGTAGTTTAGTATTAGATTAGGGGGTGTTTTTATTTTCATAGGGATAAGGTTTATTTTTTTATTTTTTTGATAATTTGGTTTATTATTTTATGTAATGTTAGACTTTTTTATTTTTTGTAATCTTAGATTAATTTAATTTTAGGTTTTTTATTTTTAAGTAATGTTAGCTTTTTTATTTTAATTGTAATTTAGTATTTTTTTAATTTCGGTAATTGGGGTTAATTTATTGGGTGTTAGGTTAGGGGACTTAGTAATTTAATTAGTTATTTGCGTTGTAGGGGTTTGGCGGATTAGGGGTTAACAGATTTATTAGGATTATTGCATTGTGTGGGTTTGGTGGATTAGGGGTTAATAGTTTTATTAGGTTTATTGCGATGTGGGTTAATGGCGGATTGGGGTTAATATATTTTATTAGTTATTGCGGTGGGGGTTGGCAGTTGACAGGTAGATAGATATTGCGCATGCGTTAGGTGTTAGTTAATATTTTCAGGCAGTTACGGGAGTTACAGTGCTCACATTTTCAGTGTAAGGCCTGATGTTCCTGCCTATGCATGGCGAGGTGGAAATGGAGTAAAATTTTTCCATTTTCGCTGCATAAGTCCTTGCGCTGAATATGTGATACTGATTTGCTACACGGTTCTATGTTAGCTTATGGGAGTAAAAATTGCGGCCGATGGGTAAAATATATGTGCAGCATTTATATGCGGCACAGTATATGTGATACCAAAACCGCATAAAAACCTGCGTTACTGGCTTTTGCGGGCAACGCCGCATATGTATTCTTGCCCCTGGTGGGATGATTCACATGACTGGGTTGTTAATTTAGAGGGTTATACTTCATTTAGGAGGGACAGGGGTTATAAAAAGTGTGAAGGAATTTGCATGTGTGTTAATACTGAACTTAAACCTGCAACAAGGTCAGATATTTATGATGATTCAGGTGATAATGTAGTGAAAATATTACTAGGAACATGCTACAAGCCCCCCAACGTAAGTGACATGGAGGAAAATCAACTACTAATGCAAATTATAGAAATGCTGCTAATAATATCAGTGCTGGGAGATGTTAACTACCCCACCATAAACTGGGTCAATGAAAATAGTAACACAGTTAAGGGAGAAGCTCCTTAAAAAACTGTGTGCACGTGTCCCGGGAAGAATTTCTGCTGTTTCGAAGGCAAAGGGTGGTCATGCCAAATATTGATTTGTTTTAGATTTTGTTCTGTTCACTCACTTTGGATTTTGTTAATTGATACATTTTTGCATCTCTCTCTCAGCCTATAAATACACCACACCCACAATTCAATTTTACAAACTTTGCCTCCCTATGGAGGTGGTGAAGTAAGTTTGTGCTAGATTTTCTTCTGTGATATGCGCTTCTCAGCATTTTGAAGCCCGATTCCTCTCAGCGTACAGTGTTTGTCAGAGGGATGTGAAGAGAGTATCACCTATTGATTCAATGGTTTTCCTCACAGGTAATCTTTTCATAGGTTCTCTGTTATCAGTCGTAGAGATGCATCTCCTACCTCCCTTTTCAGATCGACGATATACTCTCATATTCCATTACCTCTACTGATACTGTTTCATTACTGGTTTGGCTATCTGCTATATGTGGATGGGTGTCTTTCGGTAAGTATGTTTTCATTACTTAAGACACTCTCAGCTATGGTTTGGCACTTTATGTATTAATATAAAGTTTGAAATATATGTATTGTACTTATATTTGCCATGAGTCAGGTTTTATGTATATTTCCTTTTGCAGACTATCAGTTTCAAAATTGGGAAAATATTTGGAAGTTATTTATTCTTACCTGGGGTATAGTCTTTTCTTCAAATTGACTACTTTTTCATTAAATTTCACGGGCACAATTAGGCTTGCGAGGTCGCAAAATGCTGATATTTATTTCCTCATTCTTGTCGCAAGAATTTTTTTGGCGCGAAGGTACGTTCGGTGATGCAAATTTGTAATTTCCGGCATCTTAGTTGACGCCAGGTTTCCTTGCACAAGGTTGCATCTGTCATGACGTGAGTTGCGTCATTTCCTTATATTGTTAGCACCAAAAAAATGTATTTTGCGTTGTGCGTCATACTTGGCGTCAAATAATTTAATCATTTAAACCCCACTTCCTATATGCCTCTTGCTTTTTTGTGCTCAGAGGGCTATGCTGTTTCAATTTTTTCCCATTCCTGAAACTGCCATATAAGGAAATTGATAATTTTGCTTTATATGTTGTTTTTTTCTCTTACATTTGCAAGATGTCTCATTCTGATCCTGTCTCAGAAACAACTGTTGGAATCCTGCTGCCTGATAACAGTTCTACCAAAGCTAAGTGTATCTGTTGTAAGTTAGCGGAGATTATATCTCCAGCTGTAGTTTGTAACAGTTGTCATGATAAACTTTTACATGCAGAGATTGTATCCTTTGCCAGCAGCTAGACTGGAGTTTTGGGAAAAAATCCCCAAAGTTGATGGGGCTATCTCTACTCTTGCCAAATGTACTACTATTCGTATGGAAGATAGTACTTCTTTTAAGGATCCTTTAGGTAGAAAACTTGAATCTTATCTAAGGAAAGCTTATTTATTTTCTTGCTATAGTCTTAGGCCTGCTATATCCATGGCTGATGTTGCAGCTGCATCAACTTTTTGGATGGAAAGCTTAGTGCAACAGGAAACAGATTCTGATTTGTCTAGCATTGTTCGCTTGCTTCAACATGCTAATCATTTTATCTGTGATGCTATTTTTGATATCAAGAGCTTTGTGGCTCAAATATTGGAATGCTGACATGGTATCTAAGTCTATATTACTATCTCTTTCTTTCCAAGATAACAATTTATTTGGTTCCAACTGTCGCTGGGGGGGAAGGGAGTTTTTTTGCCTCAGGATAAAAGATCTAAGGGTAAATCTGAAGCTTCTAATCGTTTTTGTCTTTTCGACAGAATAAGGAACAGAAAGCCAATCCTTCCCCAAAGAATCTGGTTCCAATTGGAAACCTTCTTCAATTTTGAATAAATCCAAACCTTTTAAGAAACCAAAGCCAGCCCCCAAGTCTGCATGAAGGTGCGGCCCTCATTCCAGTTCAGCTGGTGGGGGGCAGATTAAAATTTTTCCAAAACATTTGGGCAGATTCTGTCCAAAATCAGTGGATTCAGAGTATTGTCTCTCAAGGGTATCGAATAGGATTCAGAGTAAGACCTCCTGTGAGAAGATTCTTTCTCTCTCATGTTCCAGCAAATCTGGTGAAGACTCAGGCTTTTCTGAAGTGTGTTTCAGATCTCGAGCTTTCAAGGGTAATCATACCAGTTCCGTTTCAGGAACAGGGTCTGGGGTTTTATTCAAATCTATTCATTGTCCCAAAGAAAGAAAATTTATTCAGGCCAGTTCTGGATTTGAAAATTTTGAATCGTTTTGTAAGAGTGCCAACTTTCAAAATGGTGACTATAAGGACTATTCTGCCTTTTGTTCAGCAAGGTCATTATATGACCACAATAGACTTACAGGATGCATATCTTCATATTCCTATTCATCCAGTCCACTATCGATTTCTGAGATTCTCTTTTCTAGACAAGCATTACCAATTTGTTGCTCTTCCATTTGGCCTAGCGACAGCTCTAAGAATTTTTTCGAAGGTTCTCTGTGCCCTACTCTCTGTAATCAGAGAACAGGGTATTGCAGTGTTTCCTTATTTGGACGATATCTTGGTACTAGCTTAGTCTTTACATTCTGCCGAATCTCACACAAATCAACTAGTGTTGTTTCATCAAAGACATGGTTGGAGGATCAATTTGCCTAAAAGTTACTTGATTCCTCAGACAAGGGTCACCTTTTTCGGTTTCCAGATAGATTCAGTGTCCATGACTCTGTTTCTCACAGACAAGAGACAAATAAAATTGGTCTCAGCTTGTCAAAACCTTCAGTCTCAATCATTCCCTTCAGTGCCTATGTGCATGAAAGTTTTAGGTCTCATGACTGCAGCATCGGACGCGATCATCTTTGCTAGTTTTTATATGAGACCTCTTCAGCTTTTTATGCTGAATCAATGGTGCAGGGATTATACAAGGATATCACAATTAATATTCTTAAATCCCAATGTTCGACTCTCTCTAACTTGGTAGTTAGATCACCATCGTATAGCTCAAGGGGCCTCTTTTGTTCGTCCAACCTGGACTGTAATCTCAACAGATGCAAGTCTTTCAGGTTGGGGAGCTATCTGGAGGATCTCTGACAGCACAAGGGATTTGGAAATCTCAAGAGGTTACCAATCAATATTTTAGAACTCTGTGCTATTTTCAGGGCTCTTCAGGTTTGACCTCTGTTGAAGAGAGGACCATTCATTTGTTTTCAGACAGACAATATCACAACTGTGGCATATGTCAATCATCAGGGTGGGACTCACAGTTCCCTAGCTATGAAAGAAGTATCTCGGATACTTTCTTGGGCGGAATCCAGCTCTTTTCTAATTTCTGCGGTACATATCCCAGGTGTAGACAACTGGGAAGCGGATTATCTCAGCTGTCAGACTTTACATCCGGGGGAGTGGTCTCTCCATCCAGATGTGTTTTTTCAGATGTGGGATCTTCCAGAAATAGATCTAATGGCTTCCCATCTAAACAAGAAACTTCCCAGGTACTTGTCCAGGTCCAGGGATCCTCAGGCAGAGTCAGTGGATGCATTAGCAGTTTCTTGGTTTTACAAACCTGCTTATATCTTTCCGCTTTTAGTTCTTCTTCCAAGAGTGATCTCCAAGATCATCATGGAACAATCATTTTTGTTTCTGGTAGCACCAGCATGGCCTCACAGGTTTTGGAATGCAGATCTTGTCCGGATGTCCAGTTGCCAACCTTGGCCACTTCCGTTAAGACTAGACCTTCTGTCTCAAGGACCGTTTTTCCATCAGGATCTCAAATCGTCAAATTTAAAGGTATGGGAATTGAACGCTTAGTGCTTAGTCATAGAGGTTTCTCTGACTCAGTGATTAATACTATGTTACAGGCTCGTAAATCTGTTTCTAGGAAGATTTATTATCGAGTTTGGAAGACTTGTATTTCATGGTGTTCTTGTCATAAATTCTCCTGGCATTCTTTTAGAATTCCTAGAATTTTACAGTTTCTTCAGGATGGTTTGGATAAAGGTTTGTCTGCAAGTTCCTTGAAGGGACAAATTTCTGCTCTCGCTGTTTTATTTCACAGAAAGATTGCTAAACTTCCTGATATCCACTGTTTTGTGCAGGCTTTGGTCCATATCAAGCCTGTCATTAAATCAATCTCTCCACTTAAAGTCTTAATTTGGTTTTGAAGGCTTTACAGGTTCCTTCTTTTGAGCCTATGCATGCTTTGGATATTTAAACTACTTTCTTAGAAACTGTTGTTCCTTTTGGCTATCTCTTCTGCTAAAAGAGTTTCTGAGTTATCTGCTCTTTCTTGTGAGTCTCCTTTTCTGATTTTCCATCAGGATAAGGCAGTTTTGCGGACTTCATTTAAGTTTTTATCTAAAGTTGTGAATTCTAACAACATTAATAGGGAAATTGTTCCCTCTTTGTGTCCTAATCCTAAGAATTCTTTGGAGAGATCCTTACATTATCAGGATGTTGTAAGAGCTTTGAAATATTATGTTGAAACTACTAAAGATTTCAGGAAGACTTCTAGTCTATTTGTTGTTTTTTCAGGTCCTAGGAAAGGTCAGAAAGCTTCTGACTTTTTCTTGGCATCCTGGTTAAAGGATTACTTTCTGTTATAATTTTTAAGATAAACAACTAACATATTAAAGTTAATAAACATTAATTAAAACCTACTGACCTATATTTTCTCCAAAACGAAGTTTCATAACGTTCTAAAAGTTATATCTTTTATTCGCCGATGATGTCACGTTATCCTGCCCACTATTTTCAGCACTGCATGTTCAAAATATTTAAACCAATAACTTTGTGTTTAAAGCGCCATTTTGAAACCTAGGTATTGTAAACGGATTGGTACAGAGCAAAGGATACCCACGGAGTGGGTTTGGAAAACAATTAAATTTGCAGACAAGATTTCTGATATACGGTAGAGATATGTTAATGAAATGCTATTGATAAAAAGCGTATTTGGGGTAGTTAGTAACAGGCATAGAAAATATTTACTTACAGTGGCCCTTTAAAGCTTTTGATTCATCAGTCTTATTTGGAGTCAGGTTTGGCCCCGCCTCATAGAATCACAGCTCATTCTACTAGATCAGTTTCCACTTTGTGGGCTTTTAAGAATGAAGCTTCAGTTGATAAGATTTGCAAAGCAGCAACTTGGTCTTCTTCGCATACATTTACTAGATTCTACCGCTTTGATGTATTTGCCTCTTCTGAAGCAGTTTTTGGTAGAATAGTTCTTCAGGCAGCTGTTTCAGTTTGATTCCTCTGCTTATGAGAATAACTTATTTTTTTGGATGTGGATTTATTTTTTTCAGCGGAAAATGGCTGTTTTTATTTTTATCCCTCCCTCTCTAGTGACCCTTCTGTGGAGTACCACATCTTGGGTATTACTATCCCATACGTCACTAGCTCATGGACTCTTGCCAATTACATGAAAGAAAACATAATTTATGTAAGAAGTTACCTGATAAATTAATTTCTTTCATATTGGCAAGAGTCCATGAGACCCACCCTTTTTTTTTTTTAAATAATATTTATTTTATTTTCATTATAAAGTAAGCTTGACAATGACAAATACAGAGTAATCAACTCACTTTGTACATACAGATGTAACAGAAGTCATAATAAAAGTATCTCCATGAACAGTTGTAGGTAATATCAGGTATATAACATATTTCTCCAGGATACAAAAGAATACAGAATGAACAAGCAGTTTTAGCCACACCTGACTGTTATGATTGGTGCAGCACCATATTTCAAATGTGAACACAGTAGCATAATAATGCCGACCAATCAACTGAATGAGAACCTTCACCATGTTTGTCTTAGCGACCTAGAGGGCCATTCGTGATACATGTCTCCAAGTGAGGTAGAGAACCTCTAAGAAAGAGAAGCAAAAATGGGGGGGGGTGTTAAAAGGTAGAAAGGGGAGAGAGGGAGGGGGGGGAAGTGAATGAGTAAGGGAAGGATAAAGCAGAGAGAGAGGGGGAGAGAACCAAGCCATCAAGCACAGACCAGAGGGAGCAGACATAAACCACTCATCAGGGGTCACAATAAATATGTATAAGTTGGGCCTATTTGTCATATTTGATGTAGTACGATGATTTTAGATATGGACTCAACCGCAGAGGAGTTTCAATCATTAACCTTAGGTAAAAATTATTTCCATGTTCGACTCCACAGCTCAGCTGGCCATTCGTAGTGCGCATCTCCAGGTGGGGCAGGCAATCCCAAGGAAAAAAGGGCTGAAGGGGGGGGAATGGGGAGGGGCAGGGGGTCTCATGCTATGGGGGAGGGGGGAGAGGGAGTGGGACAAGGGCAGAAGAAGTAGGATAGGGGGAGAAAGAATGGTGGTCAACAGATAGAGACCAGTGGAGGCAGAAGTAGATCCTTACTCCAGGGCCAGGAGTCTATCATGTTTGGGGGTCCCATCTCTCAAAGCCATCTGTCTACAATCTTACTGGTAGTGGAACCAGGGTTCCCAAATTTGCCAGTAAAGTTCCTCCCTATCAGCATTTGAGTAATAACCCTGTTCCATCTTAGCATAGACTTGTATTATGGATGTGATAGCTACCATGTCTGGGGGCTGGGTCTGTTTCCAGGCTCTAGCTATTGCCAATTTAGTGGCCGCGAGTATGAAAACTATTAGCTTAGTCAAAGGGGTCGGGATACTACGCGGGAATATGTGTAGTAGGGCCATTTCAGAGGTTAGTGGCACTTTCATTCCGAGATTGAGGCAAAGGGTAGATACTTGGAGCCATATGGGTTTCAGGTTAGGGCAATCCCACCATATGTGTAAGTCTGAACCTCTCAGCTCGCATCCTCTCCAACATAAAGAGGAAGCTGTAGGGAACATCTGCGATAATCTGGAGGGGGTGTAGTACCATCTCAAAAATAGTTTCATATATGACTCAAGAGTGTTCGCACAGTGCAGAGTCTTTTTAGTTAGTGTCATAGCAAGATGAAGGTGTTTGTCAGAGATTGGTCTGGAGAAGTCTCCTTCCCAAGCTCTAAGTTGCCAGGGTCTGTCTTTGTTTGTGGATGACTGCAGTAGGTTGTAGTGGAATGATATGATTCTAGGGGTCTTAACCTGTAGCTGCCACAATTTCTCCCAGTTGGTCAGGGGTCTAAGGCGGACCTTAGAAAACCCCCAAGACATCAGAAAGGCATATAGCCTGGAGTATTCAAATATGGCCCATACGGGAGGGTCCTGTATAACCGATTTGATATTGTCTGGAGTGACCAAAGTACCCGAGGGGTATAGCTGGGAGACCAGATTCAGGTCCCAGTGTCTCCATTGCTGAACATGTGTATCTGGTAAGGCTGCAAGCAAAGCGGGTAGTGAGTGTATAGGGGATGGATGGGGAGCAACCTCAGGCAGGCTTTTAAGACTACGCCACATTTTTAGGTTATCCCTGACAATAACATTTTTAATTCTCAGCATGTCTAGTTGATAGTCAGGGATCCAGGGCAAATCTGCCAAGTTCAACCCTCTGGGCAGATCAAAATTTTCTATGCTCTTCCATCCCTGAGGTTCCCCTTTGTCTGCCCACGCTGTAATGTGTGATAGTCTGGCTGCCTCATAATATCTGCGTATGCTAGGCATAGCTACTCCTCCCCGTTCGTATTTTTTCTGGAGTATTTTCGCAGCAATCCGAGGTCTAGACTTTCCCCATATGTATTTTTGGCCAATAGATTGGAGTGTATCTATCAGGGCACTGGGTACATTAAGGGGGATACACCGGAAATAATAGAGAATTTTAGGTAGAATCGTCATTTTAAAAGAAGCTATGCGGCCTAGCCATGACAGTTCTTTGAGGCTCCAGGAAGTGGTGAGCTCAGTCACCTCTTTAATTATATCCGAATAGTTTATGGCAAGTACAGATTTCGGGTCAGGGCCCAGTTGTACCCCAAGATGCCGGATGGTAGTGCGTGACCATTGAAAAGAGTATGATGTTTGTAGAACATCTAATTCAAATGCAGGAATGCCAAGCGGTAAGGCCTCTGTCTTAGAGACGTTAACCTTATAATAGCTATATGTCCCAAATTTGGAAAGAAGGTCTAGCAGCATCGGCAAGGAGCCCAGTGGGTTTGTGAGGAATAGAGTAACATCATCAGCAAATAATGCTATCTTTGCAGTGACTCCTCCAAATTTTACCCCATGTATTGGACTTGAGTTCCTAATGGCTTGAGCCAGGGGTTCAATGGCTAATGTAAAGATTAGGGGTGACAAGGGACAACCCTGCCTGGTGCCATTGGTAATATGTATTTCCGGGGAAGCAAATCCCAGGCCTTTAACCACCGCAGTTGGGCAGGAATATAGGGCTTGAATCGCTGTTATCACTTCGTCTGGTATACCGAATTGGGCAAGTGTACACCATAAGTAGTCCCATCTGACCCTGTCAAACGCTTTTTCTGCGTCTAAAGACAGGGCCAGCATGGGTAACCTTAGTTGGGATGCCTCCATGAGGATGTCCAGTGTTCTTCTGGTATTGTCAGGTCCTTCTCTGCCAAAGGTGAACCCGACTTGATCAGGGTGTATCACCCTTGGGAGTAAGGTGTTTAGACGATTAGCCCAGAGTTTAGCATAGAGCTTTACATCTCCGTTAATCAATGATATTGGTCTATAGCTGCTACATTGTGAGGGATCTTTATTAGGTTTGGGAATCGGTAGTATCGTTGCTTGCAAATATTCCTTAGTGAACAACCCCGACTCTCGAGCTTCTGAGAAGACCCCAAGGAGGACTTTACTCAATTCCACCCTAAAGAGTTTATAGAAAGATGCCGGGTATCCGTCAGGGCCCGGGGCTTTATTGTTTTGAGTATGTTTGATGGCAAGGTTAATATCCGATATAGAAAAAGGGGCCTTGAGTGTTTCTTTATCTTCTTCCGATAGACTAGGTAAGTTGAGGCTTTGCAAAAAGTCAACCACCTTCTGAACAGAGGACTCCTTCCCAGCCATTGAGGGTTGGAGATGGTATAAATCTGAGTAATAGGTTGCGAAAGTTTCTCTGATTTCCTTAGGGGATGTGACCAATGTGGTCCCCCGTTGGAGTGCCAAGATTCTGGCTGCAGCGGTCCTTCCTCTCAGTTTGTGAGCTAGTAACGTTGAGGCTTTATTGCCCTGACAGTATAGTAACTTCTTAAATCGAATGTAAGACTCTTTCACTCTCTCCAGCTCTCTGTCTGCCAATTGCGCTCTGAGCTGCTTAATCTTATCAGATAGGGAGACTGACGGGGAATTTTTATTGTCCTGCACCGTCTGTCGTTATTCAGACATAAGAAGGCCCAAGGGTGCACCTGCCTGCCGCTGCAGTGTCGCCTGTCTCCTAATGCAAATCCCTCTCACGTATGCCTTCAAGGCAGCCCATATTGTTTGAGATGGCATACCTGGGGTCTTATTAAGTCTCAAGAACTCAACAATGGAGTTCCTGAGGGATGTCTTAAAGATTTTATCATGGAGTGCTTGTTTCGGGAATTTCCAACTAGGCCTAGTTGTTCTGGCTAGGTCAGTAGCTAGGGTAAAAGTGAGGATATCATGGTCGGACCATGCACAAACCCTGATATGTGACTCTAGTACTCTGTCCAGAGTCCATGAGTCAGAGAAGAAGTGGTCTAGTCTCGAGTAGGAGTGATGAGGTCTAGAAAAGTAAGTATAATCTCTGTCACTGTGGTGTTGTGCCCTCCAGATATCATATAGGTTATGTTGGATTATGTATTGGCGGAATTTGTTGGCCGTATTTATAGTGTACGCATCAATGCTTTTCCCCTTCTGAAGCATTTTGTCTATTTGGGGATCCCATACCATGTTGAAATCTCCTCCCAGGACTAGGGTTCCAACCTTATATTTCTCAAATTTGGACAAAATCCCTTTCAGAAATTTGGGTTGTGTTTGGTTGCGAGCGTATATGTTTACCAAGGTGAACAAAATACCGTTAAGTTTACAGGTAAGTAGTAGATATCTCCCTTGGGTATCTGCCTCTACATAAATAGTCTCATAGTGTATAGTTCTATGTATAGCAATCGCTACACCTCTAGATTTTTCAGTATGAGAGGCCAGAATCACTGTGGGATACTCTGGGGTCCTGTATGGGGCTTGAGAAGATGCTAGCCAATGGGTTTCTTGTAAAAAAATAACTTGCATTTTAAGATTTTTCATGGTGTTTGTAAGCATACTTCTTTTGTCTTGGGAATTAAGCCCCTTAGCATTTAGTGTTGCAAAAGAGATGTTACTGGAAATTGTCGACATGGCGGGTCTAATGACAAGGGAGGGTTGGAGGGGGAAACAGAGCTGAGGGAAAAGTGATGTTTGGGTAGAAAACTCACCCCACCTGGATCTGCACACCAAGATACGGTCACCGGATTTTCAGGTCAGTATGAGCAGGCCAATGTTCAAGGAGAGTGCAAGAAGTCTGCCTCCAAAGGGTCTTCACCTATCACTTAGAGTAGGAATAAGGTTAGGTGAAGGTATACGTACTCAGAAACAGGTGTCAAATTAGGAAACAAGAAGGAGAAAGGAGGGAGAAGATAACCTGTGAGAGCAAGTTTGTAACAAATATATTCAAGTTTAAACTGTTTACAACTAAAATGTCTAAACAAATCTGGTGATCCATCGGATCACCAAAAGGAGAAGTGTAGCCGAAAAGATAGACTGACTTCTCCAGTCCCCTTAAAAGGGGATGTCACTAATATACTTAGCGTATATGGGGGGGGGGGTGTTATAAATACACCAACTGGTATAAGTAGATTGACTATCTACGGGGGAGTATGAACTACAGGAAAACAAAATTAACTCAAACGGTTTGGTTTATAAACATAGCTTAACATTCAGTGTGATTGAACTGACCTATATCCTGTCCATATATTCAAGTGTAGGTATGTCTAAATTCAACTTTTTGGAACAGATTTTACCAAATGTTAGTTAGGCCACCTGTCACCTGCACCATGCAGGGGAGGGGAGATGCCCACAGCCCCCAACTTTTGGGGTAAAGCCGGGGTGTTTAAAAAATGGAGGTAAGATGGCTAGGGACAGGGTTACTGTCTCTCAAAAGAGATCCCAAGCTCCCTCATCCCCTGCGCGGAACAGGCACCCAGGCAGGGTACAAGTAAACAAAATTGAGCACAAATATGGTTAATAAAGCAGGTGTTATCTTATCAGTTTCAGTATTATAGACAAACATTAACCAAAGAGAACAACATTCAAATAGTAGGCCTTTGTGGCCTAGGAGTGAAATCTGGGGCTCCAGCTCGGATTTTAGGCTGTGAGGTCAGGGTAGGTGGGTCAGACCCAGTTTTGGAGGTTGCAGGGTTATTTCTGGAACGAGGATCTGGTGCAACTAGCCCCCATTCTTTTAGTAGGTTGAATCCTTCCTGGAGGGTGATAATGGTGTGTGTTTCCCCATTTTTGGCAACAATCAGTTTTGTCGGGTAGCCCCATCTATATCTTATATTCTCTGTTCTCAAAATTTGGGTTATATTTCTAAAAGTTCTTCTCCTTTGCAGAGTGTAGCTCGAGATATCCGGGAAAACCGAAATGTGTTGAAATTTATCTGGTAGCTGGGGTTTGTTGGCCAATGCCCTCATTATCTTCTCTTTATGGGTGAAAAAATCTTGTGATACCGATCGTGGTCTTGCCACTCTGTGAACTCTGTCCAGTATGAAGTTTGTCGGGTCTGAAGAGGGTAGTATGATTTTACAGAATTCCAGAATATGAGACTCTAATTCTTGTGAGCCAATTTCTTCAGATATCCCCCGGAACCTCAGATTATTCCGTCTGGATCTGTCTTCCATTTCGGCCAATTTTATCTCCAGGTCAGATATCTGTGTTGCTAGACTCTGAGAGTAAGCTAATAGGTGAGCTTGATCAACTGTTAGATCTTCTTGCTTACGCTCCAGGGTATCCGTCCGTTCCCCCAATGATGCGATCTCTCTGCGGAGTTCGGCTGTGGAACCTTTAATTTCTTTAGTTAACGTGTCTTGCAGGAGGTTCATCCTTTTAGTAAGTACATCAACAATAGAAGCTGACACCGCATCTGATGTGGGGGATTGGGAATCCATGCTGTTGTCAGATTCACTTTCATCCTTCATAGGGGTGGAGTCTCGGTATACCTGGGTTTTATCAGCTACATGTCCTTTAAAGTGGTCCACCACTGTTTTCCTGGGTGGCTGCGACAGTTTCGGCTTTCTTTTAGTGTTTTGAGACATATTCTGTATCTTATCTTCAAGTAGCTGAGTATGGTCACAGAGGAGCTAAGAGAAAGTCGCACTCAGATATAGTATAACCGTTAAAGAGAGTAATTTGGAAATAATTGTAACATAGTCCCCCTGATGTCAATCTTGATTTAAGTAGCCATGTTTAACATCTGGCCTGCTGGTGGGAAAAGGTGCGTCAACTGAGAAAGTGTCTTTGTAATGTCTTATATATCACTCTGCAGAGACAAGTGGAACAGGAGCTTTGATATGCACTCTCTCCAAGGAACCTTGCCCTCACTGGGCCATGGCGGGAAAAGGGAAGTGGATATGACCTGTTGCAATTATATACAACAGGAAAGGGGTGGAGAGAGTGGATAGGAGGTGAGATAAATCCACAGTTGCAATTCCTCCACAGGGAGAGATAGATCAAAGTACTTGGAAGCAAATTATCAGGGCTGTTATGACCTCAGTATTAGCGAATTAGATGAGCCACCTATATCATTATCTTATCAAGTGAGGAGGCAAATAATCCAAAAGTCCTGTAAAGAAAAAGGGATGTTAAAGCAGAAAAAAATAAACACTACACTCTGTGTTAGGGAATCACAGAGACACCTGAGCTGGCGCAGCAGCTTGGATTGTGCAAAAGATTTCAGACACAGTGAACCAACAGCCTCCTGTAGAATAAAGACACCCTGATGGCTGATATTAGGAGCGTGCTCGTAACTACTGTGTCAGTCTCCCAGTGCTCCCAGTTGTTCCTTTGGGGTCTGATTGGAAAATGATATTATGGAGATTATGGAGGCCACCAGTCAAATAAATCAAGCAGGGCTATCTAGTGTCTACCTTCAGTGCAGATGTTAGAGGCCTTTAATGTGTGTGCACAGTTGTGTAGCAGCCTAGATTTTAGCTAGGCCACAGTGCCTTGGGCTTCAGTTCCAGAGGTTCTGTGTTATGATCTTTTTTCTTTAAGCAGAAGGGAGTGATTTCCTGTGTAATTGCCTAAGTGGCAGCGTAAGTCCCATTTGTTTCTATGAGCACAGCAAGTTGTAAGTTATATGGGGCCCAAGAAGTATAGGGGATTAGAGGACAGTCTTATCATGCAACCGTTGTGTTTTGTCTGAGGTCAAATGGGGCAGCAGACCTGGGTGACCAGAGGATTGCAATTTCAGTGTCTATCATATATAGGAGAGAAGGTCTTACCAAAGTATGCAGGATCTTCTGCTGCCCCTGATGATGACCGCAATAGTGATGGTCCCCGCTTGGCTATCTGGCAAAGTCCCGCTGTGAAGATAAAGATGGCGGAGACTCGCGCCTTTATTGTTTGGCACCCGGGTATTCTCAGCTGGTCTGTTTACCCGCAGTGTCTGTGGCGGGAGTAGCCTTAGCTTCTTAGAGTGTCCTAGGGTTATTTATCTGCTCCGCCTCGCTCTCCACAGCACTCCGCAAGGCTCCGGTCTCCAGGTGCGTTATAAGGCCCAGAAGCGTGGGTGTCCCATTTTCACTGCAGTTGCAGCCGCAACAAGTGAATCCACCGCCTTAGTCAGAAAGCCGGTACCTGTCCGTACGCTGCTCCTTGTCCAAGTAGAAACAGCAAGTGTTTATGTGTTACCTCCGGAGCGGAGCCCCGACCCTCCGGAGGATAGCTTCTCTCTTGCAGCGTAGGTAGCGTGGGCCTTCAGGCCGAACTGTTTATCCGCCTATGACAGTCTGACATACGGATTTACCCACTTTTCAAACATGGATATTGTGGCTGCAACCAAGAGTCTCCTCAACAGTCACTGTTTAGGCGTATCAGGCAGGAATAATATAATAAATTTCTATATTTGTGCTCATTTAGCAGAGAGCTCTTCAGAAGTACGTCCACTCAGTTAGGCGGTTAACTCCGCCCCCCCCCCCCCCGAGACCCACCCTTTTTATGGTGGTTATGTTTTTTTGTATAAAGCACAATTATATTTCCAGTTCCTTTTTTGATGCTTTTTACTCCTTTTTCTATCACCCCACTACTTGGCTATTCATTAAACTGAATTGTGGGTGTGGTGAGGGGTGTATTTATAGGCATTTTGAGGCTTGGGAAACTTTGCCCCTCCTGGTAGGATTGTATATCCCATACGTCACTAGCTCATGGACTCTTGCCAATATGAAAGAAATGAATTTATCAGGTAAGTTCTTACATAAATTATGTTTTTTCCAACATATAAAACATAAATACACCTGAACACACATATATATATATATACACACCACCAGCAAAAATATTATGACTCACTGAAGGCTCAGATGATTGTTAGCATTTTTTAGCAATAAAGTATTTTTTAATTAAGGTATGTACATTATTTTTTTTTAGACATAATGCTTTTGCACACTTAATAGACTACAGTATAGTGTAAATATAACTCTTATATGCACTGGGACTTACTTTATTTCTATATTTACTTTATTGCAATGTTCTGGAACCAAACCCGCAATATCTCAGAGGTATGCCTGTATATGAATGGTACCCCCTTATGTATAGTTTCTTGAAAGACACCTCTGAGCGAAAGGTGAGGCATCTGAGGAACAGGGGAGTTCCCAGACAGTACGCCCTGTTATAGGTTCCCCAAAAGTGTCACAAGTTACAACAGACCCATTTTTTACATGCCCATTACTTTGTCATACCTATATATTGCTTCTGCATAATATTGCTTCAACAAGCTCATCAGACCATGAGAAAGGTAACAGCAGCAGCAGGGGTTGTTATTTCTCATGTAGCATGGAGATAAAAGCACAGTATATAGCTAAAAATTATCAGCAGGGAGAGAGCACAATGTTATCTATTTGGCACACATGAACTAGCTCTGTCTAGCTGTGAAAAGCTAATAAAATGCACTGAGATAAGAGGCGGCCTTTAATGGCTTAGAAATTAGCATATGAGCCTACCTAGGTTTATGCTTCAACAAAGAATACCAAGGAAACAAGCAAATTTGATGATAAAAGTAAATTGGAAAGTTGTTTAAAAATGACATGCCCTAACTGAATCATGAAAGTTTAATTTTGACTAGACTGTCCCTTTAAGCTAATATATTATTCTATAGTGACACAACAGGAATGTCTTGTACGGAATAGAAGATAGTTCTTTCCTTTAATTGCACTCAAGCAAACTCCTGCAAAATTCCTGCTCAAATCCTATGTATGTGTATTAGTTTGTGATTGGTTAACAAGGATCCTTTTGTTCTAGAGGACAGGAAAATTAGTGAAAGAGAACCCCCCATAAAACAGTATATTTATTTGACAGGATAAAGCTGTACTATGCATTGCAAAATTCTTCTCAGCTATGAGAGTACATTATCCTGTAACATACATTTTTGTTTAATGTCCCTTTAAATTACAGGGAAAGGGGGAAAATATAAAGAAAGTATGTTTCAAATATTTTTTTACTACACATAATTAAATAGTTTATTTTTAGACGTGGGCATTAGGCTGCTTCGTTAGCTGCCGAATGCAGAAGTAGGCGGCCTCTCTCTTCGGAGCCGTGTTTATGCTTGTGAAAAATCACTGTGACCTCGCTAAGATCTGGATTTACACAGATCGTAGTGCGATGATCTTTTATAAGGATAAATCTTGCTCTGAAAAGAGCCGGTCAATGAGGGGCCGCCTACTTCTGCATTAAGCAGCTAATGAATCTGTCAAATGCCCAAGTTTATTTATTTTTTTTAATCCCAAAGTGTTTACTGTCCCTTTAACTTATTACATTGCTTTTTCACCAGTCTATTTCTTAAAGGGGCATTCAATCATTTTTAAATAAATTCATAGGACATTTCAGCAATTAAGCACTTTTTTACAGTTAAAATAAATAATGGAAGTATATTACAACGTTTTATAGTATGCATATTTAAAGATTTGTTGGCATGTTGCATTTTGAGTTTAAAGGGATATTAAACTTAAAATGTTGTTCCCGCCAAAGGGCTAGATTACAAATGTCGTGCTAATGAAAGCGTGGGACACTATACGTGATATCGCTGGACTGCACTATCATTAGCCGTGCAGAACTTGATATTACAAGTCCACAGTAAAGCGCATTAACCAGAGAAGGGTTAGTGCGGTTGACTTTGCTCGAGTGCAGCCTATACTTTCAATTGATATTGTGACCGCGCTAACTTGCGCTGGTATTAAAAGTTGAAAGTTGTAGTTTGTGCTCTAGCAAAACCAGAAACTGCGCTAGAATATTTAGCTCAATTTCAGATCTAATGTAAACTATAAGGGTAATAAAAAAAAATCCATAAAACACACATAAAAAATTACACACATATATACACTTTTTAATGATAAAATATCATATTAATATTAATAAAAAAAATTAAATGGGTTAAAAGGAATATGGTACTGTATATGGCAAAGTCTTTGGAAAGGTCTCCAATGTGTATGTGTGTATATATGTGTATAGATTTGCATTTGTGTTTATAGGTATAAATATGTATTTGCACACATACATATATATACACATGTATACACTTATATAGACGTACGTGTGTATATATATATATATATATATATATATATATATATATATATATATAACAGTCCTAATGTGAATCCGCCCTTGTGGGGTCAGCCACCCGGTTGTTCCGTGTAAATATAATAGTTACATGTTCTGAAGAAGGGGAGTTTTATTCCCTGAAACGTCAATAAATTTGACTCTTTCATTTGAAAAAATCCTGGTTTGTTTCTGTTTCTGTGGGAACTATATATATATATATATATATATATATATATATATATATATATATACACACACACACACTTTAGAGTCCTTCCCAGTCAAATATCTTAAAACATGCAATATAATGTTTATTCATTTTTATGTGTTTTAAATAAAGTAATTTAAATTTCTACATTCTTCACAGAATTGTTTTTTTCCTTTTTATTAAAAAAAATAAAATAAATTTAATGTGTATATATATATATATATATATATATATATATATATATATATATATAAATAAATAATCATATCCTCACCTCCTGCTTCTCAACCTCCTACCCTTCTAGATTGTAAGTTCCCATGAGAATAGGGCCCTCAATTCCTCCTGAATGTGTTTGTAAAATGTTGTCGTCTCTTACAAGTTTGATATCATTGTTTTATTTAAATGAAATGTACCCATAGACAGCGCTGTGGAATATGTTGGCGCTTCATAAATAAAGTATAATATATATATATATATATATTTAAAAATAAAAAGCACATCTTCTATGTGAAGAACATAGGAATGTTTAGCGCAGTTGGTCTAAACCGGTGTTGGGTTAGCACACGAGCGATAACGGTTATTTAGAAGTCTATGGGGAGAAGAAGTTAGTGCGGTCATGGTATCCAAAATCTTAAAGTTAGCAGGCCTCTGTCTTTCGCTCACGTGATAACTTTTTACTTTCAACTTGTAATATGTGCGCTAATGCGACCACAACAAATTTTTACTTTGAGCGAACAAAAAATTTAGCGCTTCACTTGTAATCTGGCCCAAAATGTTTAATTAGGCATCATCATAACATTTTTTTGATGCTGTTTCATTATTTATTTTACCTACTTGTAATTTAACTCTAAAAATGATAGCGTTTCCACAACCTCCCCTTCTGTGGAAATCTAACACTCCTACATGGTGTATCGTGATTGGCTTATATTTATGGAAACGTTTAAATATCTCCCTAAGTGGCCACTGCAACAAAAATAAGATAAACAATACTCAGAAGGCAAAAATGTGTCCTGAGCCTCCAGAACATTGCATGACATCTAACAAAATAGGTTTGGTTTTATTTTGCATGCAGATCTATTTTTAAGGCAATGAATGAAAAAAAACACCTTTAAAGGACCAGTAAATACAGCAGATTTGCAGAATCAACACAAGCACAATAAAAAGACAAGGCAATAGCACTTAGTCTGAACTTTAAATGAGTAGTAGATTTTTTTTCTGAGAAATTTCAGTTATGTCTTATTCCACTCCCCCTGTATCATGTGACAGCCATCAGCCAATCACAAATGCATATACGTATAGTCTGTGAATTCTTGCACATGCTCAGTAGGAGCTGGTGGCTCAAAATGTAAATATAAAAAGACTGTGTACATTTTGTTAATGGAAGTAAATTGGAAAGTTGTTTAAAATTGCTGTTCTATCTGAATAATGAAAATTAAATTCTGACTTGAGTGTCCCTTTAATTTCCCTTTACTGCACGTTTTATGTATACATTTTAGTCAGAATATTGATGTCTAGATTTCTGCCTTAAACACTACATTCATTGTTGATCTTTGTAGGTTGGTCTTAATGAAACAGTTCAACTGTTACAAATATAAAATCCTTAGATCTACAATCTCATTAAAAACGATCCTGCAATGCGCTGAGGCCCACGCTCCAGGCTTTTTTCGCTAGATTTTATTCTCACAGTGTTCAATTTTAAAATCTGGTTACTCATTTAATGATCTGGTCAGCAATTTTAGAAAGATTGCTTCCTTTGTTTTAAACAACGCTTATCCATGTTTAACTAGAGAATTGCAATCTAGAGAGAAACCACAAATTGTAAAAACCTGACCACATAATGTGAACCATTAAACAGGAAACCTGAACCTATGAAAGTCTGTGAAATAAATTTCCAGGTGTCTCTAGTTTAGCAAAACAGTGCTTTATTTTTAAGACAAATCAGCAAACCATAAAAAAATTCAGCAATATGTTAAACAAAGCCCATTATCTGTTTATTTTTATATCTGCTTTTTAGTTTGGGAATGTGATGAAACACTGTTTTTGTATTACTCATTTTATCCCTGTGCATGTGATTATCTTTATGGCACATATAAAACATATTTACTTTTTTATGGGGACAGTGGATTCTGTGTGTGTCTGTGTGTGTCTGTGTGTGTCTGTGTGGGTTTTTTTTTAAACAAATGAAATCTTTGCTTTATGGACCCTGGTAAATTGGGACATTGAGACTTCAAGGAACATAACAAACATTGATTTTATGTTGTTGTTTTTAAATTATTTATTTTGTTCCTTTTCCTGTAATCTAACTCAAAAAATCATGGGTTTTCTCATTTTAAGAACAGGAAGTGTACACCACAGACTTTAGAAGCCTAATCCTACCTCATTGTACCTAACTGGAACTAATATGGAACTGATAAGATAAGATACTGCAAAGCAATGCAAAAAGCCTTGGCTCCTCCAAATAAGGCAAATGGAGGGGTAGTTTGACCATTGAAAATCAATTAGAACAAACAAAATGTTAAGGTATTCATAAAGTTTTAAATATGTTAATTTAGTGAAAAACAGCATATAAGGATTGAAATTATAAGGTGTGTGTGTCCCTTTAAAATTTTGAAGACAAGTTTGCAATCTGTGTGGTTAAAGGATGTGGTATAGAAAAAAAATCTCACTCCTTGTAGTGATAATCCTTAAAGGGATTTTTTTTTTATATGAAATCTTTAGTTATCTGTAATGAAACAGCTTTGCAATATACTTTCATTCTTTATTTTACCCCTTTTTTATGTAGTTTAGTTTTGACATTGAGTATTTTTTATTCTCAGAACTTAATTGTAAACCTCATGGCCTAAGCAGGTAGTAAATGCCAGTACATTAGATACATTTAAAAATTGCTTAGATACATTTCTGTCAAGAAAGAGAATTCAGGGATATGATTGCTTGCGTTAAATGGGTCAGTTTTTTAATGATATTAATGGAAGTTCAGTTGGTGCTTCTCTACTGTAAATTACGTAGGATCTGTATATGTTGAATTCGATGGACTTCTGTCTTCTTTAACCTCATCTACCATGTTACCATGAAATGCACCCTGCTAGATATATTTCCCTAATTGGCAAAACAACGCACTTTATACTAACAAAATAGACATAGCAAGCCTTCCTTACAGCAGACTAAAGCCCAGATTGGCTCCTCCAAATAAAGCAAATGGTGGATGGTTTAGCTATGGAAAAACAATTGCAGTAAAAAAAGAGTGCTAATGTGTTTTAAAACCATTGAGACTTGTCTAATTTGTTATTCTAAAGCAACACAGCAGAGATGTCTTGTAATTACAAGGTGTTTACTGTCCCTTTAAGGACCAACTGGTCTCACATAGTATTAAAAAAACAATTAATACTGGTACCTATATAAATTAGGTGTCTTTGAGATCTCCCATTTAGCCCACTACAATTTAACCCTATTCTGCCACCCTGTTATATAACACCTACTGCCCCCCCCCCCGGTAATTAGCACTTTCAGCACCATTAACCCCTGACTGACCAGACTCTATTACCACAATTACCTGACCACCCACTCCAATTAACCTCTAACCAGCACAAACATAAGGAATATTTTTTTGTGTTTTAACATGGCTCATATGAGAAATACATACTATAGAACAGAGCTTTCCAAACTTTTCATGTTGGTGACACACTTTTTAGACCTACATCATTTCGCAACACAGTAATTAATTCAGTTGTACTAGCAAAAAGGAGGTTAAATTAACTTGTTTTAAGAGATACGGACACATACATAAATTATATAATAATGAAATGTTTTTACAGTATGTATGTGCAAGAATTAAAAATAAGTTTAATAACACCAATAGCTACTTACTATTTTAATGGGGTGTATGAGGTTGATAGGATGAACATAGTTTCTGAATATTTAGTGAAATATTAGATAAAGATACTCGCATTTCATCATCAAGCATTTTTAAGCTTCCACTTCCTATCCATATATCAAGAGCAGGAGCAGCAATGCACTACTGGGAGCTAGCTGCAAAAATACCCCACTGTGACTTCTGACTTAAGCTCAGCATTTAAGCTGCTGCCCTCAGAGCTCCGTGAGTCCGATTGACTACTGTCTGCGCTGCAAACACACTGCTGTCCCACTCAATGACTACACATGCAGTCACGAGCCAATTAAGGAGACTTCACGTGCAGTCAGGAGCCAATGTCCCGCCAAAGCCGCCAATGGGAATAGTTTCAGTTCCCACTGAGCTGCGCCAATTGGTTAAGATGATCTGTGACCCACTAGTTATCAATCACGTGTCAACCATGTGATATGCGTAGCAGGCAGGCAGAAAGTCGGAAACCAAAAAAATAAAAAAATAAAAATGTTAAAAAATTTGTGCTGAAGCAGGGACACACCTACACACTGCTGCCGACACACTAGTGTATCCCGACACACAGTTTGGAAAGCACTGCTATAGAATGATACTAATAATGGTGAAACCTTCATTTCCTTCCAGACCTGCAGCCCAGTTAGCATATTACTGATAGGGTCATTGTGTTGAAATTTGCTACAGGTATAACACTTGTGGTTTCCTATAATATTCAGGCATTTTCTTAAGTATTTTCTTGTCTGCAGGGCCAGACGATCAGTAAAGATGGAAGTGGCCACCGGCTATGTTATATTAAACTCATATATATGCTAAAAAAAATACCACAAACAATTAAATAATGATTACGTTTTAGTTAATTTTATCTAGGAAAATATATTGTTATTAATTAACTGTATATACTAACACTTAGTACAACATTTAGCACAAATGCTTAATTAAAGGGCCATTATACACTCATTTTTTCTTTGCATTATTGTTTTGTAGATTATCTATTTACAAAGCCCATAAAGTTTTTTTTTTTTTTTAAATGTATAGTTTTGCTTATTTTTAAAGAACATTGCTCTGATTTTCAGACTCCTAACCAAGCCCCAAAGTTTTATTTGAATACCGTCAGCTACCTTCTCCAGCTTGCTCCTGTTTGTGTAAAGGGTCTTTTCATATGCAAAAGAAGGGGGGGGGAGGGTCTTATTTGCCACTTGCAGTGGGCTTTCCAACTGCCTTTTCAACAGAGCTAAACTGAAAGCTTCTAAGTACGTTTTTAACCCATTTTATACTGTATTTTTATATCAGTATCTGTGCATCTTATTCTTTATAGTAGTGTCTATTACATGCAGTTATATGAAAATGAGTGTATACTGTCCCTTTAAGTAATGAGAAGTGTGGAATTACTGATGTCTTAACTCCTTAAGAGTCAGGGGAAGATTGCACATTAAGGACCAAAGAATATTTCACAATACTGGCATGCTCTGAATATGCCAGAATTCATATGTTTGATATTTCAAATACTGTTCCTCCTCACATTAACAGGTTGTAGGGGGGTGTTAATAGAAAGGCATTATGCCAATTAGCTCTTTGCACATGCATTAGACCCAAGCTATCAGTAATTGCACAAGTTTCTTAAAGGTCTGTCTGCTTTGAAGTAAACAGATCTTTATACCCTCTAGATATATCAATATCAATAAGGTCCTTAAAGGGCCACTATAGTGTTAAAATTAAGTTCTATACCTTAGAGCATATATATTTTTAAAACTAGCAACTCTGTAATGCTGTGTGTTTAACCCAGCTGGGTCTTGCGACTAGCACTGTTGATTGGATTTAACCAACAGTACTCATACAGCATGTAATTTTAACATTATAATGGCCCTTTAAAGGATATTAAGACCCAAGCTATCAGTAACAGCACATTTCTGAGAAGTAAACAGATCTTTAAATGCTCTAGACATATAATGTCAATAAGGTCCTTAAAGTGCCATAATTCTATCATGTATATTAAAGGGATTTTAAACAGTCTATTTCATTGTAGTACCAAAAAGCACTAAGCAGTGGCTTATACTTAATAGAAATCATTTCAATATATATTCATCATTATTTTAAAATGATTTTTCCTTTAAATTTATTTATTTTTTACTTAATTTATTCAGTGTCTTTTATTTCCTGCCCAGCCCCTTAAGGAGAAGGCCTCAACAGGAAGGCAAAAGTATAGTGTTTCTTTTGAAGTGTTGCTAGGAGACGCTATAAATTAGCTCCATTCAGTTTATTGCCCATGCTCAATATAGGACTTCTGCTGCAAAATCATGTGACCTAAATCTTTTTCAAAGTGTTGATTTTTCAAGAAAACAAGTGTTTTTTGTTTTTTTTACACAATCTGTTTAATTTTATGTTTACTTTAATCTTAAGTAAAGTAATAATAAATGCTGTTACAAAAAAGTATTGTTTTATATCCCTTTAAAGAGCAGCAATTAAAGTTAAAAATATTTTTTGTGTGGAAAAAAAAGTTAAGAAAAATCTGCTTACATTTAATTTAAAAGTAACAGGTAGTGAATGACTAAGAACAAAGTTTGTTTTTTCTCAGCACAAGAACATCTATTTTTTTTTCCTTTTTCAAAAATCAAAGCTCTGTAATTCATTTTGCGAAACATTCAGTTATAGACAGTACATAGATTATCAAGTCACTTTAAGGACAATCTATAGTTCACATATATACATTCATATGGTCCTTAAAGGAATAGTCTGGTCAAAATTAAACATTCATGATTCAGATAGAGCATGCAATTTTAAGCAACTTTCTAATTCACTCCTATTATCAATTTTTCTTTGTTCTCTTGGTATCTTTATTTGAATGTAAGCTTAGGCCCATTTTTGGTTCAGCACATAGGTAGCACTTGCTGACTGGTGGCTACATTTAGACACCAGTCAAAAAACGCTACCCAAGTGCTGAACCAAAAATGGGCCGGCTCCTATGTTTACATTCCTGCTTTTTCAAATAAAGATGCAAAGAGAACAAAGAAAAATTGATCATAGGAGTAAATTAGAAAGTTGCCTAGCATTGCATGCTCTATCTGAATCATGAAAGTTTAATTTTGACCAGACTATTCCTGTAATGGTTTAACTCCTTTTTCGATTTCCTATTGAGGTAAAATAGTGAACAATGAATCAATATTGGTACTATGAAACAATGTACACATGTGGGTCAATAGATAATTTAGGGATTTTTCATTTTTATATTCTGTACAGCTGTGTAATATTCCATATAACAGTGCTTTCCAAACTGTGTGTCGTGACACATTAGTGTGTCGTCAGCAATGTGTAGGTGTGTCCCTGCTTCAGCACACACTTTTTGGAATTTTTTTTTTTAATAGTTTTTTTGGTTTCCGACTTTCCGCCTGCCTGCTACGCATATCACATGGTTGACACGTGATTGATACCTAGTGGGTCACAGATCATCTTAATCTATTGACACAGCTCAGTGGGAACTGAAACTATTCCCATTGGCGGCACATTGGCTCCTGACTGCAAGTGTAGTCTCCTCAATCGTCTTGTGACTACATGTGTAGTCAGTGAGTGGGACAGCAGTGTGTTTGAAGCACAAGCAGTAGTCAGTCGGACTCACAGAGCTGAAGGCGGCAGTTTAAACACTGAGCTGAAGTCAGAGGTTTTTTTTTTTGCAGCTAGCTCCCAGTAGTGCATTGCTGCTCCTGCTCTTGATATATGGATAGGAAGAGGAAGCTTAAAAATGCTTGATGATGAAATGTGCGTGTCTTTCTCTAATATTACACCAAATATTCAGAAACTGTGTTCATCCCATCAACCTCATAGAGCCCATTAAAATAGTAAGTAGCTATTGGTGTTATTAAACTTTTTTTTAATCTTGCACATACATACTGTTACTTGTAAATACATTTAGTTATTATATCATTTATGTGTGTGTCTGTATCTCTTAAAACAAGTTAGTTTAACCTCCTGTTTGCTACTACAACTAAATTACCGTGTCGCGAAATTATGTAGGTCTAAAAAGTGTGCCACCGACATGAAAAGTTTGGAAAGCTCTGCCATATAATATAAAATAGGAAGAGTCAGCTGTATATGACCAAAGCAGTGCTTTTGCACAATTGTGTAAACTACAGAGTTGTGGAAGTGTCTAGTTTACTGGTGATGGTAAAAGGAGGCTTCTCCTTGGCATCTGCTGAGACTCTATTCTTAAATGGGCAGCTGTTCAGTAGCTAATAAAATGGCTAAAATGACTATTAGGTTATTCATGTATCTTATTCTCCAGAAAGGGTTTACATAGCAATGTATAATAGAGATCCATTACACGTGGAAGATGATACAAAGTGACAGTCACTCACCACCATATGTGTGATCAGTGGCCCTGTGTCCTTCTTTAAAGGTTAAAGGGACATTAAACTCATAGTAAAATGCCTCTTAAGATGTTTAAAATAATATTAAAATGAAAATTAAATATTCCTGATTCCCACAAAACATATGAAATTTACTTTATTCACTAGGTAGGCTCAGAAGCAGCAATGCATCACTATGAGCTAGCTGGTGATTAGTGGGTCACCAAGATTAATTGGTTTCCAAAAATCAATTTGTAGGGTATTTCCTAAGGGGAAACAGCTTCAAGGAAGCAGAGGAGCAGCTGGACAGCAGCTTTAATTCAAGCTAGTGCTACTTCTACTAGCCAGCAGCAGCACACAAATGTACTATTTTTTTTTAATATATAGAGTTTTTATTGAGGAAGTAAACATATTAACATCCAAATGAAAGTACAACTAAAACAGGTATAAAACATTTGTGACAAATGTCGGATGCCAGATACTAATAGCACTATACTGTATGATTAGAATTCACGCTATTCGTGTGACAGTTAGAGAGTCAGTGTTCATTGTTAGAAGAAAAGGAAAATAAGTCTAGTAGTGCTGTATATCCTCATTTAGCTTTTCTCTAGACTCTGCATCTTCTATTTCCACTTTTCCACAATTTATAGATGTGAAATGTTCATGAATATTCATATGGTTCACTAGGACCTTTCCCAAGTCCCATGTAACTTAAACATTATAATTAGGACCACAACTCATAAGCACTTCCAAAGTATTTAATATTAAACATACAAAGAAAAAAATCTTATAGATTGTGTAACAAGTAAAAGGTTTTGAGATATAATGATCATAATAAAATCTCAGAAACACTAAGTTTGGAACATATATAGTACATAAACATAACTTATTATCCCTTGAAATAGGCAGCACACAAGTTTACTAGTCAGGGCCCAGGGGTTGAATGCTACTATCCCAGAGCGAAAATTTTACTAGTCCAGTAAGATAGGAAAAAGTCAGCTGCAATTTCCTACTCGTCCGTTACTAGTCAAAATTTCAAGATCTATCTATCTATCTATCTATCTATCTATCTATCTATCTATCTACTGTGTATATATATATATATATATATAAATTACTTGCTAGGCTACAGTTAGAAGGAGCCCTAAGCATACAGAAATAGTAAGGAATGTAGATCACCTAGCATATCATATATACACCTGTTGATGACAAATACATTTTTTGACCTTTAGACTATAAAGCCATTTTAATAGCACACTGCTTCCTACAAAAAAAGTTCCTGACATATTTTCAAAGATAAATACAAAATATGACTCCATGTAAATTAGAATAAGGATAAACATTGCGATGGTCTCTGTGCAATTTCAGACATAGATTAACTTCTTTTGAAACTGATACTGTGACTTGTCACGGTTCTGCCAGGTCACATCACAAAGACAGAATAAAGAGGCTTAGCACCATGTAAAGACATACTCCTATTTTTAATCCTGAGGCCGAATACAAAGACCTAATATACTCATTCACCCTCTATTTGATCATGTCTAAGAACTTCATTACTTGTGACATATTGACGTTTGTATTAAAGCATTTTACTGAAAATGTATCTCCTGCTATTTCTGCAAGTTGCTTCATACTGAGTTGTGCGCACAATATCCATAGAATATGCTATTCATTTTGCATGAAGTCATGTGACTGTCCTAATGTTTTGGCATGTAACCAAATATGACAAAACAATACCTAATTGGAATAAAAATAGAATGTTCCACTTTGACATTAATTACTGATAGTAAATCTTCTGTCAAATCTATTTTAAAAAGGCATTAATCACAAAATATGATTTCCAAGTAAATCATGTATTACACCTAGTGGAAAACAAACAAACAATAAAAGACAAACGCCTAGATTATGAGTTTTGAGGCTGTGCGGTGCTAACGAGCAGTTTTTAAGAAACCAGGCGTTAACTGCAAAAAAGTGAGCGAAGAGCAAAATTTTGCTCCACATCTCACCTCAATACCAGCGCTGCTTATGTTAGCGGTGATGAGCTGGTAAAACGTGCTCGTGCATGATTTCCCCATAGGAGTCAACGGGGAGAGCCGGCTGAAAAAAACCTAACACCTGCAAAAAAGCAGGGTTTAGCTCCTAACGCAGCCCCATTGATTCCTATGGGGAAATACATTTATGTCTACACCTAATACCCTAACATGAATCCCGAGTCTAAACACCCCTAATCTTACACTTATTAACCCCTAATCTGCCGCCCGACATCGCTGACACCTACATTATATTTATTAACCCCTAATCTGCCACCCCAACGTCGCCGCCACTAAAATAAACATATTAACCCATAAACCTAAGTCTAACCCTAACCCCCCTAACTTAAATATTATTATTTATTATTATTATCGGTTATTTGTAGAGCGCCAACAGATTCCGCAGTGCTATTAACAAAGGCGGAGTACAAAAAAAAACAGTTATAGGGATCAAATGGGTAGAGGGCCCTGCCAAGAGTTGCACTGTTGTAGTCAGCTCTTGAGAAGGTGATCAATAAACAGCTGGACTCTTAAGCTTACATGCTAAAGGGGTTCAGGGGATAGCAATGGAGGAGAGGAACTGGTATAAGGAAAGGTTAGCGTAGGTTGTATGCATCCCTGAACAGTAGAGTCTATAGGGAGCACTTGAAGCTTTTAAAACTAGAAGAGAGTCTTGTGGAGTGAGGCAGAGAGTTCCACAAGATGGGAGCCAGTCTGGAGAAGTCCTGTAAATGGGAGTGTGATGAGGTGACAGGAGAGTAGGAGGTCGTGAGCAGAGCGAAGGGGACGGGAGGGAGAGTATCTGGAGACAAGGTCTGAGATATAGGGGGGATCAGTGCAGTTGAGGGCTTTGTATGTCAGAGTGAGAATTTTGTGTTTGATCCTAGAGGCAAGAGGAAGCCAGTGAAGAGATTGGCAGAGAGGTGCAGCAGATGAAGAGCGACTTGTAAGGAAGATGAGTCTGGCAGAGGCATTCATTAAGGATTGTAAAGGAGCTAGGCGGTAGGTGGGGAGAGCAGAGAGGACAGAGTTGCAGTAATCGAAGCGGGAGAGGAAGAGAGAGTAGATTAAAATCTTAGTTGTGTCTTGTGTAAGGAAGTGTTTAATTTTAGAGATGTTTTCAAGATGGAAGCGGCAGGCTTTAGCCAAAGATTGAATGTGAGGAGTGAAAGAAAGATCTGAGTCAAATGTGACTCAGAGACATTGGGCATGTGGGGTAGGGGTAATGATGGAGTTGTCGACAGTTATAGAGAGATTGGGGGTGGAGAGTTTTGAAGAAGGGGGGAAAATAAGGAGCTCAGTTTTGGAGAGATTTAGCTTGAGTTTGTGAGAGGACATCCAGTTGGAGATGTGAAAAAGACAGTTAGTGACACGGGTTAGCAAGGAAGGAGAAAGGTCTGGTGCAGAGAAGTAGATTTGGGTGTCATCGGCATACAAATGATATTGTAAACCGTGGGACTTTATTAGGGAACCTAGTGATGACGTGTAGATTGAGAAGAGAAGGGGACCGAGGACAGAGCCTTGCAGTACTCCGACAGAAAGTGGTGACGGGGCAGAGGAGGCCCCAGAGAAGGCTACACTAAAGGTACGGTTTGACAGGTAGGAAGAGAGCCACAAGAGGGCTGTGTCACATATGCCGAAGGATTGGAGGGTTTGGAGCAAGAGAGGGTGGTCAACAGTGTCAAAGGCTGCGGACAGATCAAGGAGAATAAGCAGAGAGAAGTGGCCTTTTGATTTTGCTGTAAGTAGGTCGTTGGTAACCTTAACAATTGCTGTTTCTTTGGAGTGATGGGGACAAAATCCAGATTGAAATGGGTCAAGGAGGGAGTTTATTGTAAGGAAATGGGATAGGCATGCATAAGCTAGTTTTTCGAGAAGTTTTGATGCAAGAGGGAGGAGGGAAATAGGGCGGTAGTTGGATGGGGAGGTAGGATCAAGGGAAGGTTTTTTGAGGATAGGTGTGACCAGTGCATGTTTCAGGAATGAGGGAAATATACCAGCGCTGAAGGAGAAGTTGAAAGTGTGCGAGAGTATAGGGGTAAGGGTGGCAGAGAGGGAGGGGAGTAGCTGTGAGAGGATAGGGTCAAGGGGACAGGTAGTGAGGTGAGAGCGCAGTATAAGTGCCGAAACTTCTTCCTCAGTAACAGTAAATAAATCTAAATAAAATTACATTCGTTAACTAAATAATTCATATTTAAAACTAAATACTTACCTATAAAATAAACTCTAAGCTAGCTACAATATAACTAATAGTTACATTGTAGCTAGCTTAGGGTTTATTTTTATTTTACAGGCAAGTTTGTATTTATTTTAATTAGGTAGAATAGTTATTAAATAGTTATTAACTATTTAATAACTACCTAGTTAAAATAAAGACAAATATACCTGTAAATAAAACCTAACCTAAGTTACAATTACACCTAACACTACACTACAATTAAATTCATTACCTAAATTAAATACAATTAATTACAATTAAATACAATTATCTAAAGTACAAAAAAACACTAAATTACAGAAAATAATAAAGAAATTACAAGATTTTAAAACTAATTACACCTAATCTAATCCCCCTAACAAAATAAAAAAAGCCCCCCCAAAATAAAAAAATCCTACCCTACACTAAATTACAAATAGCCCTTAAAAGGGCCTTTTGCGGGGCATTGCCCCAAAGTAATCAGCTCTATTACCTGAAAAATTTTTTACAATCCCCCCCCCAACATTAAAACCCACCACCCACACAACCAACCCTACTCTAAAACCCACCCAATACCCCCTTTAAAAAACCTAACACTAACCCCTTGCAGATCACCTTACCGGGAGACGTCTTCACCCAACCGGGCAGAAGTGGTCCTCCAGATGGGCAGAAGTCTTCATCCAACCAGGCAGAAGTGGTCCTCCAGACGGGCAGAAGTCTTTATCCAGACGGCATCTTCTATCTTCATCCATCCGGTGGGAGCGGGTCCATCTTCAAGACATCCGATGCGGAGCATCCTCTTCTTTCCACTGCCGACGACTGAATGAAGGTTCCTTTAAATGATGTCATCCAAGATTGCGTCCCTTCAATTCCGATTGGCTGATAGAATTCTATCAGCCAATCGGAATTAAGGTAGAAAAAATACTATTGGCTGATGCAATTAGCCAATAGGATTGAACTGGCATTCTATTGGCTGATTGGAACAGCCAATAGAATGCCAGCTCAATCCTATTGGCTGATTGGATCAGCCAATAGGATTGAACTTCAATCCTATTGGCTGATTGCATCAGCCAATAGGATTTTTTCTACCTTAATTCCGATTGGCTGATAGAATTCTATCAGCCAATCAGAAACTAAGGGACGCCATCTTGGATGACGTCACTTAAAGGTACCTTCATTCAGCTTTAGTCATCGGATGAAGAGGATGCTCCGTGTCGGATGTCTTGAAGATGGACCCGCTCCGTGCCGGATGGATGAAGATAGAAGATGCCGTCTGGATGAAGACTTCTGCCCATCTGGAGGACCACTTCCCCCGGCTTGGATGAAGACTTCTCCCGGCTTCCTTGAGGACTTTGGCTCGGCTTGGATGAAGACTTCTCAGAATTGAAGGGAAGCCATCTTGGATGACGTCAATTAGTACAACTGGAGACACCAGCGTCACCAGAGTACTACTAAGAGGCGCCTAGGGCAAATGAGATATGATACAATTGAGAGAGATATTTGCAGTAGATACTGTGGATAATGAGTTACTATATAGAAATTATATAAAACAAAAAATACTTAGTAACAAATGGAGATCCTTACTCCTGACAAATGGAGACAAAATTCAGATTATAAAAACCAATTCAAAATCACAATGGAGTGATAATGTATGAACTATAATAGTCCAGTAAATGTATTAGGTTTAACAAGTCCAGCAAAATCCGGATATTAATGCCCAAAAGGATATATGTGATGGGCAAAATTCCCAAATGAAGTAGGCTGCTCCTCCAGAGTGTTATGCCAGGAACACAGATGGAAAATCTAGAAGAAAATAGATAGAGGGCGCCACATGGTGCAGATCAAATGTGATAAGAGCAAAACAACAATATGAACAGAGGAATCCTACTCACAAGTTGTAGCGCACATCAAAGTGCAGTAATCGCGATCCGGAACCACACGTCGTCCTGTAGACCCCAATAGGTAGATTCCACAGATGGAGGTCCTCGTCTCGCCAGGGAGAGTCCAGGGATACCCAAGATATGGATCAGTACACCAAAAATCCAGCAGGCAGTCCAAAAAGGTGTTTGTAAGGAGCCAAATGTATATATCAAAACACAGCCCAAAAGGGAAGAAAGGTGATCGGCAGCGAATAGAGAATTTAAAAAAAAATAAAAAGTTTAATAATAGTAAAAACAACAGCAACGCGTTTCTCAGTGTAACACACTGTTTCATCGTTAGCCTGCCGATCACCTTTCTTCCCTTTTGGGCTGTGTTTTGATATACACATTTGGCTCCTTACAAACACCTTTATGGTCTTACATTGTACTGTGAGTAGCACTGCTTATTGGGCTTGCAGCAATGCCCACTTGGGACTAACAGTGCTCTGTTGCTCCCATGTGTTATTTTATTAACCCCGTTGTGGAAACATTTTTTAAATGGTATGCTCAGTCTGAATCATGAAAAATAAAAGTTGGGTTTTGTGTCCCTTTTAAAAATGAACATAATGGGGGGTGTCCAAGCCGAGCTCAAAGATGGCCGCATAGACTCTGAGCTCCCGGTAGATGCAAGAAATCTAGCTACAGATCCGAAGCAAAATCGGACGAAAATCACCCTAAGCAGTGATCAGAGGGATCCACTATTGACAAGTTTGAGCCATCAGAAACGTGGAGAGGATCCCGCATCTGGTACCGGCCAGAAACTAAGGAGACAAGTGCGGCTGAGAGACAGTATCAGCAGTGGCACAGGTAATAACGAGAGGGGCTCACCACAGTTCTCCTTAAATCTGAGAAACTACAAAACACCAAATAAGTGGTTATAAACAGTCTAACAAACAAACAGGAAATATTAAAATACTGCATAGGGGTATGTAGGCTCCAATAAAGATCGAATGAGAGAAAGTTTTAAGGTTCTATGACACTATTGAGCTAAGATAAAATGCTTGAAAAAATGCGTGAACATCTGTGATGAATTGCTTTTCTGGAGATATATAACAGAAACCTCAATAGTTAATATAGCAACATTACTGACATTCATTTATACTCTCTTATCTATATTCTCAAGCTAGTTGAGACACTACTAATATAAGCTATAAAAACGCAAACAATATTTCACAATGTCGGCTAGAAGACCTCCAAAAGACAAACAAAATAAAACACCTTTCAATGAACGTACTTTTTAAACCTCCCAAGGCGGCCACAATGGCTGAACAAAAAGATATCGAAAATGAGGAAGAACTAGACTCAGATTCAACACCTGCAAACCCAGAAGGGGATAAAACACCAGTGACCAAGGCTGATCTAAAATCCTTAGTATCCTAGCAGTATATATCATCAAACTTTGAAAAACTCTGGAACAAAATTGTGCAGGCTCATTCCAGAGAGGGAGGAGCTGAGACCTTGCTGCATGTCTGAATGTATAGTTGGCAGAAACAAGAGACTGGAATGACAAAGGCTTGACTCTGAAAGCCGAAACGCGTAGAAAATCCATTTCCAGCAAACAGCACCTTCACACGCAACTACTGGCAAGTAAGTGTTTTCATCAGCACTCCCAGGACCGGTGCATCGGAGATAAAATGGTCTCTAAATAAATGAGAGAAGAAGAACCGATTGAGTGGTAGGATTTGGAACTGTGCGCGCTCCAAGGAGAGCTTTGGGGATTGGTCCCTGAATACCCATGTGACTATTGTGGTTCACAGAAGCAGAGTAAATCCCAGTGAGTACGGAGACAACAGGTGAGCAAGTAAACAGCTATCGAAACCGGAAAGCTGGGTAAGTTGACAACGTTATTTAATTCAATATCCATACAGTATCAAGGATATTTTTCAGGATATTTTAGCACTTTTGTGATTTAAAATCACTCACCACTTTCAGGATGTTTTAGAACTTTTGTGATTCAAATCACTCACCATTTACACAGGATTTGTCCAAGGAACCGGATGGAGACAATAATTGGAAAGATTTACGGCTAGATTATGAGTTGTGCATTAGGGTAAAAAAGCAGCGTTAAGAGGTCCTAACGCTGCTTTTTTACGCCCGCTGGTATTACGAGTCTTGAAGGTTTAGGGTCACCGCACACTTCTTTGGCCTTACCGCAAAACGACTTACGTAAACTTCGTAAAGTCTTTTTTCTATGGGACTTCCATAGCACTGGTATTACGAGTCTGTCCTGGGAGGCCAAAAAGTGAGCGGTACAACCTCTACCTCCAAGATCCCTAGCGCATTTAAAAGTCAGTAGTTATGAGTTTTACACTACAACGCCGTAACATAAAACTCAAAAGCACTTTTTAGCACTAAAGTGCTAAAAAGTACACTAACACCCATAAACTACCTATTAAACCCTAAACCGAAGCCCTCCCGCATCGCAAACACTATAATAAAAAATTGAAACCCTAATCTGCCACTCCGGACACCGCCGCCACCTACATTATATTTATGAACCCCTAATCTGCTGCCCCCAACATCGCCGACACCTACATACTATTTATTTACCCCTAATCTGCCACCATCGACATCGCCGACACCTACATACTATTTATTAAATCCTAATCTGCCGCCCCCAACGTAGCCGCCACTATATTAAAGTTATTAGCCCCTAAACCTAAGTCTAACCCTAACCCTAACACCCCCTAACTTAAATATAATTACAATAAATCTAAATAAAATTCTTATCATTAACTAAATTATTCCTATTTAAAACTAAATACTTACCTGTAAAATAAACCCTTAGGCCTAGATTTAGAGTTGGGCGGTAGCCGTGAAAACCAGCGTTAGAGGCTCCTAACACTGGTTTTTACCGCCCGCTGGTATTTGGAGTCAGTCAGGAAAGGGTCTAACGCTCACTTTCCAGCCGCAACTTTTCCATACCGCAGATCCCCCTACGCCATTTGCGTATCCTATCTTTTTAATGGGATCTTTCTAACGGCGGTATTTAGAGTTGTGGCTGAAGTGAGCGTAAGAAATCTAACGACAAAACTCCAGCCGCAGAAAAAGTCAGTAGTTAAGAGCTTTCTGGGCTAACGCCGGTTCATACAGCTCTTAACTACTGTGCTCTAAAGTACACTTACACCCATAAACTACCTATGTACCCCTAAACCGAGGTCCCCCCACATCGTCGCCACTCTATTAAAATTTTTTAACCCCTAATCTGCCGACCGCACACCGCTGCCACCTACATTATAGCTATGTACCCCTAATCTGCTGCCCCTAACACCGCCGACCCCTATATTATATTTATTAACCCCTAATCTGCCCCCCTCAACGTCGCCTCCACCTGCCTACACTTATTAACCCCTAATCTGCCGAGCGGACCGCACCGCTACTATAATAAAGTTATTAACCCCTAATCCGCCTCACTCCCGCCTCAATAACCCTATAAGAAATAGTATAAACCCCTAATCTGCCCTCCCTAACATCGCCGACACCTAACTTCAAGTATTAACCCCTAATCTGCCGATCGGAGCTCACCGCTACTCTAATAAATTTTTTAACCCCTAAAGCTAATTCTAACCCTAACCCTAACACCCCCCTAAGTTAAATATAATTTTATTCTAACAAAATAAATTAACTCTTATTAAATAAATTATTCCTATTTAAATCTAAATACTTACCTGTAAAATAAACCCTAATATAGCTACAATATAAATAATAATTATATTGTAGCTATTTTAGGATTAATATTTATTTTACAGGTAACTTTGTATTTATTTTAACCAGGTACAATAGCTATTAAATAGTTAAGAACTATTTAATAGCTAAAATAGTTAAAATAATAACAAAATTACCTGTACAATAAATCCTAACCTAAGTTACAATTAAACCTAACACTACACTATCAATAAATTAATTAAATAAAATTACCTACAATTATCTACAATTAAACCTAATTCTACACTATCAATAAATTAATTAAATACAATATCTACAAATAAATACAATGAAATAAACTAACTAAAGTACAAAAAATAAAAAAGAACTAAGTTACAAAAAATAAAAAAATATTTACAAACATTAGAAAAATATTACAACAATTTTAAACTAATTACACCTACTCTAAGCCCCCTAATAAAATAACAAAGCCCCCCAAAATAAAAAAATGCCCAAAATAAAAAAATGCCCTACCCTATTCTAAATTAAAAAAGTTCAAAGCTCTTTTACCTTACCAGCCCTGAACAGGGCCCTTTGCGGGGCATGCCCCAAAGAATTCAGCTCTTTTGCCTGTAAAAAAACACATACAATACCCCCCCAACATTACAACCCACCACCCACATACACTAATCTAACCCAAACCCCCCTTAAATAAACCTAACACTAAGCCCCTGAAGATCTTCCTACCTTATCTTCACCATGCCAGGTTCACCGATCCGTCCTCGGAAGTCTTGATCCAAGCCTCGGAAGTGTTGATCCAAGCCCAAGCGGGGGGCTGAAGAGTGACTTCCATCCTCGGGCTGAAGTCTGGATCCAAGCGGCGGCTGAAGAAATCCATCATCGGGCTGAAGTCGAAAGTCCATCATCGGAATGAAGTCTTCTATCAAGCAGCATCTTCAATCTTCTTTCTTCTGGAGCGGAGCGGAGCCATCTTCTTCCCAGCCGACGCGGATCCATCCTCTTCTAACGACGCCTACTAGCCGAATGACAGTTCCTTTAAATGACGTCATCCAAGATGGCGTCCGTCGAATTCCGATTGGCTGATAGGATTCTATCAGCCAATCGGAATTAAGGTAGGAAAATTCTGATTTGCTGATGGAATCAGCCAATCAGATTCAAGTTCAATACAATTGGCTGATCCGATCAGCCAATCAGATTGAGCTCGCATTCTATTGGCTGTTCCGATCAGCCAATAGAATGTGAGCTCAATCTGATTGGCTGATTCCATCAGCCAATCAGAAATTTCCTACCTTAATTCCGATTGGCTGATAGAATCCTATCAGCCAATCGGAATTCGACGGACGCCATCTTGGATGACGTCATTTAAAGGAACCGTCATTCGGCTAGTAGGCGTCGTTAGAAGAGGATGGATCCGCGTCGGCTGGGAAGAAGATGGCTCAGCTCCGGAAGAAAGAAGATTGAAGATGCTGCTTGATAGAAGACTTCATCCCGATGATGGACTTCCGACTTCAGCCCGATGATGGATTTCTTCAGCCGCCGCTTGGATCCAGACTTCAGCCCGAGGATGGACGTCACTCTTCAGCCCCCCGCTTGGGCTTGGATCAACACTTCCGAGGCTTGGATCAAGACTTCCGAGGACGGATCGGTGAACCTGGCATGGTGAAGATAAGGTAGGAAGATCTTCAGGGGCTTAGTGTTAGGTTTATTTAAGGGGGGTTTGGGTTAGATTAGGGGTATGTGGGTGGTGGGTTGTAATGTTGGGGGGGGGGGTATTGTATGTGGTTTTTTTTACAGGCAAAAGAGCTGAATTCTTTGGGGCATGCCCGCAAAGGGCCATGTTCAGGGCTGGTAAGGTAAAAGAGCTTTGAACTTTTTTAATTTAGAATAGGGTAGGGCATTTTTTTATTTTGGGGGGCTTTGTTATTTTATTAGGGGGCTTAGAGTAGGTGTAATTAGTTTAAAATTGTTGTAATATTTTTCTAATGTTTGTAAATATTTTTTTATTTTTTGTAACTTAGTTCTTTTTTATTTTTTGTACTTTAGTTCGTTTATTTCATTGTATTTATTTGTAGATATTGTATTTAATTAATTTATTGATAGTGTAGTGTTAGGTTTAATTGTAGATAATTGTAGGTATTTTATTTAATTAATTTATTGATAGTGTAGTGTTAGGTTTAATTGTAACTTAGGTTAGGATTTATTTTACAGGTAATTTTGTTATTATTTTAACTATTTTAGCTATTAAATAGTTCTTAACTATTTAATAGCTATTGTACCTGGTTAAAATAAATACAAAGTTACCTGTAAAATAAATATTAATACTAAAATAGCTACAATATAATTATTATTTATATTGTAGCTATATTAGGGTTTATTTTACAGGTAAGTATTTAGATTTAAATAGGAATAATTTATTTAATAAGAGTTAATTTATTTCATTAGATTTAAATTATATTTAACTTAGGGGGGTGTTAGTGTTAGGGTTAGACTTAGCTTTAGGGGTTAATCCATTTATTACAGTAGCGGCCAGATTCGGTCGGCAGATTAGGGGTTAATAATTGAAATTAGGTGTCGGCGATGTTAGGGAGGGCAGATTAGGGGTTAATACTATTTATTATAGGGTTATTGAGGCGGGAGTGAGGCGGATTAGGGGTTAATAACTTTATTATAGTAGCGGTGAGATGCGGTCGGCAGATTAGGGGTTATTTATTGTAGGTAGGTGGAGGCAACGTTGTGGGGGGCAGATTAGGGGTTAATAAATATAATATAGGGGTCGGCGGTGTTAGGGGCAGCAGATTAGGGGTACATAGGTATAATATAGGTGGCGGCGGTGTACGGAGCGGCAGATTAGGGGTTAAAAAAATATGCAGGGGTCAGCGATAGCGGGGGCGGCAGATTAGGGGTTAATAAGTGTAAGGTTAGGGGTGTTTAGACTCGGGGTACATGTTAGGTGCAGACATAGGAAGTGTTTCCCCATAGGAAACAATGGGGCCGCATTAGGAGCTGAACGCTGCTTTTTTGTAGGTGTTAGGTTTTTTTTCAGCTCAAACTGCCCCATTGTTTCCTATAGGGGAATCGTGCACAAGCACGTTTTTGAAGCTGGCCGCGTCCGTAAGCACCACTGGTATCGAGAGTTGAAGTTGCGGTAAATTATGCTCTAAGCTCCATTTTTGGAGCCTAACACAGCCCTTCTGTGAACTCTAAATACCAGCGGTATTTAAAAGGTGCGGCCAGAAAAAAGCACGCGTAGCTAACGCACCCCTTTGGCCGCAAAACTCTAAATCTAGGCGTTAGATAGCTACAATATAAATAATAGTTACATTGTATCTAGCTTAGGGTTTATTTTTATTTTACAGGCAAGTTTGTATTTATTTTAATTAGGTAGAATAGTTATTAAATAGTTATTAACTATTTAATAACTACCTAGCTAAAATAAATACAAAATTACCTGTAAAATAAAACCTAACCTAAGTTACAATTACACCTAACACTACACTATAATTAAATAAATTAACTAAATTAAATACAATTACTTAAATTAAATTAAATTAGCTAAATTACAAACACCCCCCCCCCACTAAATTACAGAAAAAAATAAACAAATTACAAATATTTGAACTAATTACACCTAATCTAATAGCCCTATTAAAATAAAAAAGTCCCCCCAAAATAAAAAAAAACCCTAGCCTAAACTACCAATAGCCCTTAAAAGGGCCTTTTGCGGGGCATTGCCCCAAAGTAATCAGCTCTTTTACCTGTAAAAAAAAAAAATACAAACAACCCCCCAACAGTAAAACCCACCACCCACACAAACAACCCCCCAAATAAAATATTATCTAAGAAAAACCTAAGCTCCCCAGTTCCCCAGGCAGTTAGCTCTATTGAAGCCCAAAGTCCCTAACCTAAAAATAAAACCCACTCAATACACCCTTAAAAAACCTAACACTAACCCCTTGAAGATCGACTTACCGGGAGAAGTCTTCATCCAAGCCGGGCCGAAGTCCTCAAGGAAGTCGGGAGAAGTCTTCATCCAAGCCGGGCGAAGTGGTCCTCCAGACGGGCAGAAGTCTTCATCCAGACGGCATCTTCTATCTTCATCCATCCGGCGCGGAGCGGGTCCATCTTCAAGACATCCGATGCGAAGCATCCTTGATTGCAACAGCCAATAGAATGCGAGCTCAATCCTATTGGCTGATTGGATCAGCCAATAGGATTGAACTTCAATCCTATTGGCTGATTGCATCAGCCAATAGGATTTTTTCTACCTTAATTCCGATTGGCTGATAGAATTCTATCAGCCAATCAGAAACTAAGGAACGCCATCTTGGATGATGTCACTTAAAGGTACCTTCATTCATCTTTAGTCATCGGATGAAGAGGATGCTCCGCGTCGGATGTCTTGAAGATGGACCCGCTCCGCGCCGAATGGATGAAGATAGAAGATGCCGTCTGGATGAAGACTTCTGCCCATCTGGAGGACCACTTCCCCTGGCTTGGATGAAGACTTCTCCCAGCTTCGTTGAGGACTTTGGCCCGGCTTGGATGAAGACTTCTCCCGGTAAGTCGATCTTCAAGGGGTTAGTGTTAGTTTTTTTTAAGGGTGTATTGGGTGGGTTTTATTTTTAGGTTAGGGAATTTGGGCTGCAATAGAGCTAACTGCCCTTTTAAGGGCAATGTCCTTCCAAATGCCCTTTTCAGAGCAATGGGGAGCTTAGGTTTTTTTTAGATAGTATTTTATTTGGAGGGTTGTTGGGGGGGGGTTGTTTGTATTTTTTTTTTTACAGGTAAAAGAGCTGATTACTTTGGGGCAATGCCTAGCAAAAGACCCTTTTAAGGGCTATTGGAAGTTTAGTTTAGGCTAGGGTTTTTTTATTTTGGGGGGGCTTTTTTATTTTAATAGGGCTATTAGATTAGGTGTAGTTAGTTTAAATATATGGGGGGTTTGTACTTTAGCTAATTTAATTTAGGTAATTGTATTTAATTTAGTTAATTTATTTAATTATAGTGTAGTGTTAGGTGTTAGTGTAACTTAGGTTAGGTTTTATTTTACAGGTACTTTTGTATTTATTATTCTATCTAGTTAAAATAAATACAAACTTGCCTGTAAAATAAAAATAAACCCTAAGATAGATACAATGTAACTATTAGTAGTATTGTAGCTATCGTAGGGTTTATTTTACAGGTAAGCATTTTTTTTTAAATAGGAATAATTTAGTTAATTATAGTAATTTTCTTTAGATTTATTTTAATTATATTTAATTATATTTAAGTTAGGGGTTGTTAAGGTTAGGGTTAGACTTAGGTTTAGGGGTTAATAACTTTAATATAGTGGCAACGACGTTGGGGTGGCAGATTAATGGTTAATAAATGTAGGTAGGTTGCGGCGACATTGGGGGCAGCAGATTAGGGGTTAATAAATAGTATGTAGGTGTCGGCAATGTTGGAGGCAGCAGATTAGGGGTTAATAAGTATAATGTAGGTGGCGGCGGTGTCCGGAGCGGCAGATTAGGGGTTAATGATTATAATGCAGGTGTCGGCAGTGTCGGGGCGGCAGATTAGGGGTTAATAAGTGTAAGATTAGGGGTGTTTAGACTCGGGGTTCATAGCACAAAGGTAGGACCAGCACACCTGTATTCATCAGATATCCATAAATAGCATGATAGGTGCAACCATATAGAGTCCAATCCCATAGACTCCTAATAAGTATCCAAAGCAAATAATGATGCACTCTTATGAAGTGAAAGGACTTTTTATTAAGTGAACAGCAACGTTTCGGGGCTTCTGCCCCTTTGTCAAGCTAAAAATGCAATGCACACACAAACAGTTTATAGCACAGCTAATTAAAACAAGGACCAATAGGAACACACTTGGAGGGCGGAGTTACACAAAGGAAACAACGTTTTTTTATATATACACAGTAACCCCAATTTAATTAACCCTGTGTTGCCATATAGGAAATCCTAAAGGACCAAGATTAAAAACAACATATCTGAGAGTCCATACAGGAATCCATAGCCATCTACATATAAAAGGAGAGATATACATGAACAAAGGAAATAATAATAACCAATATTAAATCATAGTAATGGATTGAGATCAAACTCCCGGTTCATACCCTTGGGGTAAAGTGTATCTAGTTTCCATATCCACTTAGCCTCTCTATACAGAAGCTCTTTATGTCTATCACCTCCCCTGGGTTTTCTTTTTATTTGGTCTAATACCATAAAGCGGAGTTGATTAGCTTGATGCCCCATTTCTAAAAAATGTGCTGGCACAGGAAGATCTTTAGTACTATCATTTCTAATGGTAGACTTGTGTTGTCCTATACGGTCCCTTACCCTTTGGGTGGTCTCCCCTATGTATAATAGCCCACACGGACATTTAAGGGCATATACAACATAAGAAGAGTTACAGGTGAAGAACCCCGGTATTTTAAATTTACAACCGGAGTAGGGGTGACAAATTTCACCCCCTTTCATGACACTGTTGCAGTGGGGAGAACCCAAACAGGGTAAGGTACCATTTTTAGGTTTCCCAAAAAAAGGAGATTTATTGGTTTCAGAATTAACCCTTACGATATGCTGCTCTTGGAGCTTGAGTAAACTCTTTAATGTCAGGACATGACTCCTTTAGGATATGCCAATTATGCTTAAGAATACCTTGTATTTTATAACTTAGGGTATTGTATGTACTGACAAAAGTTATTCTATCATTTTTGGGGTAACTTTTTTTGAAATGGAAATTGGACCTCACATATGTTAGTTCCTTGTCAGAGTATCCTCTCTCTTTGAATTTAGACTGCATCTCATTAAGTCTATTTACCTTAACTGAGGGGTCAGAGACAATTCTATCAACCCTAAGGAATTGTGATTTAGGGACTGATTTGAATATAGCAGGAGGGTGGAAGCTATTTCTATGAAGTAGTGTATTTTTATCTGTTATTTTAACATAAAGGTCAGTTTTTAAGTGACCCTTATCTTTATACATCAAAGTATCAAGAAATTCAATTTTAGTAGAATCATGTTTAGAAGTAAATGTAATAAACAATGCTGATCTTTCAATGTCATTTTTCAGTTGGTTTAAGCAATCAGGGGTGCCCTGCCAGATAATAAATAGGTCATCTATATACCTATGCCATGCCAAGCAATGCTTTTGGAATAAGGGGTGATTATACACAATAGATTCCTCTATATAGTCCATGACCAGACAGGCATAGGATGGGGCCACATTGGAACCCATCGCTGTGCCTGTCTTCTGCAGATAATACTTTTTGTCAAAAAGGAAATAATTTTGAGTTAAGATAGTTTCCTGTAGGTCAATCATAAACCCTATCTGGGGTCTATTGTAGTTGCCACATGCATCAAGTTGTTTCCGGGTGCACTCAATGCCCACATTATGTGGGATAACAGTATATAAACTGCATACGTCCCATGTGGCAAGCACAGTATTGTCATCAAGACCACTGACTTGTTTAATTTTAACCAAGAAATCATTGGTATCTTTAATGTAAGATTTACCTTTTTGTACCAAAGGGGCCAGAACTTTATCCATAAACTTAGCAGCATTACTCATAATGGTGCCAATACCGGCCATTATAGGGCGCCCTGGTGGATTGACGGGGTCTTTATGTATTTTTGGTGTTAAATAAAAGGCTGGTACAATGGGATGCTGGATAAACAAAAAATCATACAATTTTTTACTAATTATACCCTGGTGAAAGGCACGATCTAGCAAGCATATGAATTGAGTATGTATCTTAAGAGTTGGATCACCTGATAATTCAGTGTATACAGCTGCATCATTTAGCTGGCGTAAAGCTTCAGTAATATACATTTTAGTATCCCAGACAACCACTGCCCCGCCTTTATCGGCATTTTTAATCGTTATGGTAACATCATTCTGTAAAGCAGTTAATGCACATTTCTCTTCATTAGTTAAATTACACATTACAAAACCATATTTTTTGCTGCAATTTTTATTAATTAAGGACTTGAATTGGTTATCTACCACCTTAATAAAGGTCTCAACTCCGGGGTTCGTGCAAGGTGGGGTAAAGCTGCTTTTATTATGTAAACCAAACCTAGCTACATCCAAAATCTCACTATCAGTAACCTGTGATTCAACAATAGACGATTGGGGGATATTACTGAAAAAAGCCTTCAATCTTAGTAATCTGAAAAACCGCATAAGATCGACATTGAGTTCAAAAGTGTCCGGTAACTTCGTCGGACAAAATGACAGGCCCTTAATGAGCACACATAGTTCAATGTCACTAAGCGGTCTTGGAGACAAGTTGACAACGTTTACCTGCCCCGCTTCTGTTGTCGTCGAGTGTACATTCCTCTTTCGGCCGGAGCCTCTGCGCGTCTACCTCCTCCTCCCCTTGGCGCCATCTGGTCTTGCGCTAAAAAAGGGGCGGGGCCTTCCACAGACGTCACGTTACCATCAGAGCTATTGGATGATCCAGAATCGGAATCCACAGCCTGTCGCTGGCGTGCTGACCCTCGTCCACGGTTAGTATTACCAGTGTAGCACCTCCAGTATCTGCCCCATCTGTAGACTTTACCGTGTTCATAATCTTGTTCATCTCTTCTGAACTTTCGGCGCTTGCGTTCCTCCACATCTTTTTTGAAGGCGTTAACATTATCTTGTATTTCTTTCAAGATACCCGGTATTTCATCTTCACTCGCCATCTCGCTCAGTTTATTCTCTTGAGCTGGTATCTGTGCCTTTAGCGATTGTAGCTCTAAATTAGAAAATTCTATATTTAATATCATAATGTCCATAGAGCTGTTGTTCAGTATTTGTTGGTACTTTGCACAAAAATCTGGGTTATCTGCAAAAAAGGTTGGCTGTAGTGTGAAGCGTATACCTCTAGGGATTCTTCTTGTCCTATGGTATTCAGCCATGGTAGAGGAGTGTAATTGGAGGTTAACTTGTCTTTTCATTGCTTTTTCCAGTTCTTTACATTGAAAGTCCTTATCAGGAGCTGTTAGAAACTCTCTGGAACCCAAGGTAAGGGTGGCTATGCGAGCTGCTTCCTCCTCAGAATATGAAAACAAGCCAGTTTCGTTTGCCATGGTGCATAAAGTGAAAACACAGTCTCTTTCACATATAATAAAGTCTTTAACCACACAGCAGTGTGTCAATGGGTGGGTGCTGCAGTCCTGCAGGGATATTCACACAGTAATAGCACAAAGGTAGGACCAGCACACCTGTATTCATCAGATATCCATAAATAGCATGGTAGGTGCAACCATATAGAGTTCAATCCCATAGACTCCTAATAAGTATCCAAAGCAAATAATAATGCACTCTTATGAAGTGAAAGGACTTTTTATTAAGTGAACAGCAACGTTTCGGGGCTCATGTTAGGGTGTTAGGTGTAGACATAACTTTTATTTCCCCATAGGAATCAATGGGGCTGCGTTAAGGAGCTTTACGCTGCTTTTTGGCAGGTGTTAGACTTTTTCTCAGCCGGCTCTCCCCGTTGATTCCTATGGGGAAATCGTGCACGAACACGTACGACCAGCTCACTGCTGATTTAAGCAGCGCTGGTATTGGAGTGTGGTAATGAGCAAAATTTTGCTCAACGCTCACTTCTTGTCTTTTAACGACGGGTTTCTGAAAACTCGTAATACCAGCGCTGCATGTAAGTGAGCGTTGAGGGAAAACTGCTCGTTAGCACCGCATAGCTTCTAACGCAAAACTCGTAATCTGGGCCTTAGTATTCAGACTGGCTAAATACTTTATACATTGTATAACTTGGTGCAATCACCTGGACTACTATATTTTTAAGCCGCTTTCTTTTTAAGTCGCATTTTTTAAGCGGCTATTATAGGCTGTTGTATAATATTTGTATCAAATAAAATGAAACAAATATATATAACTATTGTGTTTCATCATACTTTTAGTATTAGTGGGATTTATTAGACACTGGTGTCAACAAATGTTTTAGGTTGAATTTATATGATAACTATTATGTTTTTATGTCAGTATATTTTTAGGAATAAAATATCTTCACTTTTCTGAATTATTTGTATACATCTGCCAACTCCATTGACACCACTGATATATTTTTTTATATATTATATCTTAATACTGAATATTATACAGAATATTATATCTAAATACTATATATATCTAACAGACTCCACCTCCTTTTTTCCCATTTCTGTGTTTTCCATTGCTGCATTCTTGTGAGAAGTGCAGCCAGTGAGGTAGGCTGCTCTGTTGCTATTTTCCATCAGTCTCATACACAACCCTCTTTTCTTGAATAACAAATTTGACTCTATGCATGAAGTGGTCACTTCTAGCCTGACAGAAATCAAAACAGACATTGCTGATTTTGGAGGACGAATAGAAACTTTGGAAGAACATAAAGAGCTGGTCTCAGAGGATTTAGCAGATGTCTCACAGACCAGTGACGTGCATTGACGTCAGAGGATGGTGAGGCAGTGGCCAGGATACGCCTTCATTCTTTAGATATCCTTTGTTGAAGAAATAGCAATGCACATGGGTGAGCCAATCACATGAGGTATCTATGTGCAGCCACCAATCAGCAGCTACTGAGCATATTTAGATATGATTTTCAACAAAGGACATCAAAAGAATAAAGAAAAACATAATTTATGTAAGAACTTACCTGATAAATTCATTTCTTTCATATTAGCAAGAGTCCATGAGCTAGTGACGTATGGGATATACATTCCTACCAGGAGGGGCAAAGTTTCCCAAACCTCAAAATGCCTATAAATACACCCCTCACCACACCCACAATTCAGTTTAACGAATAGCCAAGAAGTGGGGTGATAAAAAAGTGCAAAAGCATATAAAATAAGGAATTTGAATAATTGTGCTTTATACAAAAATCATAACCACCCCAAAAAAAGGGCGGGCCTCATGGACTCTTGCTAATATGAAAGAAATGAATTTATCAGGTAAGTTCTTACATAAATTATGTTTTCTTTCATGTAATTAGCAAGAGATGTGGATCTTTCCACGCAAGAGTCACTAGAGAGGGAGGGATAAAATAAAGACAGCCAATTCCTGCTGAAAATAATCCACACCCAAAATAAAGTTTAATGAAAAACATAAGCAGAAGATTCAAACTGAAACCGCTGCCTGAAGTACTTTTCTACCAAAAACTGCTTCAGAAGAAGAAAATACATCAAAATGGTAGAATTTAGTAAAAGTATGCAAAGAGGACCAAGTTGCTGCTTTGCAAATCTGATCAATCGAAGCTTCATTCCTAAACGCCCAGGAAGTAGAAACTGACCTAGTAGAATGAGCTGTAATCCTTTGAGGCGGAGTTTTACCCGACTCAACATAGGCAAGATGAATTAAAGATTTCAACCAAGATGCCAAAGAAATGGCAGAAGCTTTCTGGCCTTTTCTAGAACCAGAAAAGATAACAAATAAACTAGAAGTCTTTCGGAAAGACTTAGTAGCTTCAACATAATATTTCAAAGCTCTAACAACATCCAAAGAATGCAATGATTTCTCCTTAGAATTCTTAGGATTAGGACATAATGAAGGAACCACAATTTCTCTACTAATGTTGTTAGAATTCACAACTTTAGGTTAAAATTCAAAAGAAGTTCGCAACACTGCCTTATCCTGATGAAAAATCAGAAAAGGAGACTCACAAGAAAGAGCAGATAATTCAGAAACTCTTCTGGCAGAAGAGATTGCCAAAAGGAACAAAACTTTCCAAGAAAGTAATTTAATGTCCAATGAATGCATAGGTTCAAACGGAGGAGCTTGAAGAGCCCCCAGAACCAAATTCAAACTCCAAGGAGGAGAAATTGACTTAATGACAGGTTTTATACGAACCAAAGCTTGTACAAAACAATGAATATCAGGAAGATTAGCAATCTTTCTGTGAAAAAGAACAGAAAGAGCAGAGATTTGTCCTTTCAAAGAACTTGCGGATAAACCTTTATCTAAACCATCCTGAAGAAACTGTAAAATTCTCGGAATTCTAAAAGAATGCCAAGAAAAATGATGAGAAAGACACCAAGAAATATAAGTCTTCCAGACTCTATAATATATCTCTCTGGATACAGATTTACGAGCCTGTAACATAGTATTAATCACAGAGTCAGAGAAACCTCTTTGACCAAGAATCAAGCGTTCAATCTCCATACCTTTAAATTTAAGGATTTCAGATCCTGATGGAAAAAAGGACCTTGCGACAGAAGGTCTGGTCGTAGCGGAAGAGTCCACGGATGACAAGAGGCCATCCGGACAAGATCCGCATACCAAAACCTGTGAGGCCATGCCGGAGCTACCAGCAAAACAAACGAGCATTCCTTCAGAATCTTGGAGATTACTCTTGGAAGAAGAACTAGAGGCGGAAAGATATAAGCAGGATGATACTTCCAAGGAAGTGATAATGCATCCACTGCTTCCGCCTGAGGATCCCGGGATCTGGACAGATACCTGGGAAGTTTCTTGTTTAGATGAGACGCCATCAGATCTATTTCTGGAAGCTCCCACATTTGAACAATCTGAAGAAATACCTCAGGGTGAAGAGACCATTCGCCCGGATGCAACGTTTGGCGACTGAGATAATCCGCTTCCCAATTGTCTATACCTGGGATATGAACCGCAGAGATTAGACAGGAGCTGGATTCCGCCCAAACCAGAATTCGAGATACTTCTTTCATAGCCAGAGGACTGTGAGTCCCTCCTTGATGATTGATGTATGCCACAGTAGTGACATTGTCTGTCTGAAAACAAATGAACGATTCTCTCTTCAGAAGAGGCCAAGACTGAAGAGCTCTGAAAATTGCACGGAGTTCCAAAATATTGATCGGTAATCTCACCTCCTGAGATTCCCAAACTCCTTGTGCCATCAGAGATCCCCACACAGCTCCCCAACCTGTGAGACTTGCATCTGTTGAAATTACAGTCCAGGTCGGAAGCACAAAAGAAGCCCCCTGAATTAAACGATGGTGATCTGTCCACCACGTTAGAGAGTGTCGTACAATCGGTTTTAAAGATATTAATTGAGATATCTTTGTGTAATCCTTGCACCATTGATTCAGCATACAGAGCTGAAGAGGTCGCATGTGAAAACGAGCAAAGGGGATCGCGTCCGATGCAGCAGTCATAAGACCTAGAATTTCCATGCATAAGGCTACCGAAGGGAATGATTGTGACTGAAGGTTTCGACAAGCTGAAATCAATTTTAGACGTCTCTTGTCTGTTAAAGACAGAGTCATGGACACTGAATCTATCTGGAAACCCAGAAAGGTTACCCTTGTCTGAGGAATCAATAAACTTTTTGGTGAATTGATCCTCCAACCATGATCTTGAAGAAACAACACAAGTCGATTCGTATGAGATTCTGCTAAATGTAAAGACTGAGCAAGTACCAAGATATCGTCCAAATAAGGAAATACCACAATACCCTGTTCTCTGATTACAGACAGAAGGGCACCGAGAACCTATGTAAAAATTCTTGGAGCTGTAGCTAGGCCAAACGGCAGAGCCACAAACTGGTAATGCTTGTCCAGAAAAGAGAATCTCAGGAACTGATAATGATCTGGATGAATCGGAATATGCAGATATGCATCCTGTAAATCTATTGTGGACATAAAATGCCCTTGCTGAACAAAAGGCAAGATAGTCCCTACAGTTACCATTTTGAACGTTGGTATCCTTACATAACGATTCAATATTTTTAGATCCAGAACTGGTCTGAAGGAATTCTCCTTCTTTGGTACAATGAAGAGATTTGAATAAAACCCCATCCCCTGTTCCAGAACTGGAACAGGCATAATTACTCCAGCCAACTCTAGATCTGAAACACAATTCAGAAATGCTTGAGCTTTCACTGGATTTACTTGGACACGGGAAAGAAAAAAATCTCTTTGCAGGAGGTCTCATCTTGAAACCAATTCTGTACCCTTCTGAAACAATGTTCTGAATCCAAAGATTGTGAACAAAATTGATCCAAATTTCTTTGAAAAAACGTAACCTGCCCCCTACCAGCTGAACTGGAATGAGGGCCGCACCTTCATGTGGACTTAGAAGCAGGCTTTGCCTTTCTAGAAGGCTTGGATTTATTCCAGACTGGAGATGGTTTACAAACTGAAACTGCTCCTGAGGATGAAGGATCTTTGTTCTTTGTTGAAACGAAAGGAACGAAAACGATTATTAGCCCTGTTTTTACCCTTAGATTTTTTATCCTGTGGTAAAAAAGTTCCTTTCCCACCAGTAACAGTTGAGATAATAGAATCCAACTGAGAACCAAATAATTTTTTACCCTGGAAAGAAATGGAAAGTAGAGTTGATTTAGAAGCCATATCAGCATTCCAAGTTTTAAGCCATAAAGCTCTTCTAGCTAAAATAGCTAGAGACATAAACCTGACATCAACTCTGATAATATAAAAAATGGCATCACAGATAAAATTATTAGCATGCTGAAGAAGAAGAATAATATTATGAGAATCATGATCTGTTACTTGTTGCGCTAAAGTCTCCAACCAAAAAGTTGAAGCTGCAGCAACATCAGCCAAAGATATAGCAGGTCTAAGAAGATTACCTGAACACAGATAAGCTTTTCTTAGAAAGGATTCAATTTTCCTATCTAAAGGATCTTTAAACGAAGTACCATCTGACGTAGGAATAGTAGTACGTTTAGCAAGGGTAGAAATAGCCCCATCGACTTTAGGGATTTTGTCCCAAAATTCTAATCTGTCAGACGGCACAGGATATAATTGCTTAAAACGTTTAGAAGGAGTAAATGAATTACCCAATTTATCCCATTCTCTGGAAATTACTTCAGAAATAGCATTAGGAACAGGAAAAACTTCTGGAATAACCACAGGAGATTTAAATACCTTATCTAAACGTTTAGAATTAGTATCAAGAGGACCAGAATCCTCTATTTCTAAAGCAATTAGTACTTCTTTAAGTAAAGAACGAATAAATTCCATTTTAAATAAATATGAAGATTTATCAGCATCAATCTCTGAGACAGAATACTCTGAACCAGAAGAGTCATCAGAAACAGAATGATGATGTTCATTTAAAAATTCATCTGTAGAGAGAGAAGTTTTAAAAGATTTTTTATGTTTACTAGAAGGAGAAATAACAGACATAGCCATCTTGATGGATTCAGAAACAAAATCTCTTATGTTATCAGGAACATTCTGCACCTTAGATGTTGAAGGAACTGCAACAGGCAATGGTACATTACTAAAGGAAATATTATCTGCTTTAACAAGTTTGTCATGACAATTAATACAAACAACAGCCGGAGGAATAGCTACCAAAAGTTTACAGCAGATACACTTAGCTTTGGTAGTTCCAGCACTAGACAGCGATTTTCCTGAAGTATCTTCTGACTCAGATGCAACGTGAGACATCTTGCAATATGTAAGAGAAAAAACAACATATAAAGCAAAATTGATCAAATTCCTTAAATGACAGTTTCAGGAATGGGAAAAAATGCCAATAAACAAGCTTCTAGTAACCAGAAGCAAAGAAAAAATGAGACTGAAATAATGTGGAGACAAAAGCGACGCCCATATTTTTTGGCGCCAAATAATACGCCCACATCCGGAACGCCGACATTTTTGGCGCTAAAGGACGTCAAAAAATGACGCAACTTCCGGCGACACGTATGACGCCGGAAACAGAAAAGATTTTTTGCGCCAAAAAAGTCAGCGCCAAGAATGACGCAATAAAATGAAGCATTTTCTAAATGCATTATCCCAAATATGAAACTGACTATCTGAAAATAAGGAATGTTGAACATTCTGAGTCAAGGCAAATAAATGTTTGAATACATATATTTAGAACTTTATAAATAAAGTGCCCAACCATAGCTTAGAGTGTCACAGAAAATAAGATTTACTTACCCCAGGACACTCATCTACATGTTGTAGAAAGCCAAACCAGTACTGAAACGAAAATCAGCAGAGGTAATGGTATATAAATAAGAGTATATCGTCGATCTGAAAAGGGAGGTAAGAGATGAATCTCTACGACCGATAACAGAGAACCTATGAAATAGACCCCGTAGAAGGAGATCACTGCATTCAAATAGGCAATACTCTCCTCACATGCCTCTGACATTCACTGCACGCTGAGAGGAAAACCGGGCTCCAACTTGCTGCGGAGCGCATATCAACGTAGAATCTAGCACAAACTTACTTCACCACCTCCATAGGAGGCAAAGTTTGTAAAACTGAATTGTGGGTGTGGTGAGGGGTGTATTTATAGGCATTTTGAGGTTTGGGAAACTTTGCCCCTCCTGGTAGGAATGTATATCCCATACGTCACTAGCTCATGGACTCTTACTAATTACATGAAAGAAATTAGATATTAGATGTAAATTGGAAAGTTATTTAAATTTGCATATAGGTTTCATATGGGTTTCATGTCCCTTTAAATGGTGTCTTGGAAAACTGGTCAACTTAGTATCATCTGATTTTAGTCTAAAAGGATTGTAACAGAAACACTTGCCAGATAACACAATGCTTGCTCTGATTATGAGATCTAGAAATCCATGCCCATTAAAATATCTTTAAAACATACATTTTACTTTAATGCTGCAAATTATGCTTATAGATTCTTTCATTACATAAGGGATGAGAGTCAGAGGGGGAGGAAGAGAGACAGAGAGAGAAAGAGACCATGGGGGAGAACAACACATAAGGAGAGAGATGGATAGATAGAGAGAGACACACACACACACACACACACAAGGGGGGGGGGGGGGGACCACTGCATTTTAAAGTAATAAAACAGCAGAGCTACAGAGAGTTCAGAAAATTAGTCTATAATTTAGTGTGAAGTACAGAGGCAAGCTGCTAAGTTAGTGGGTGTAAAGTTTGAGTAAACAAAATACAAAAACGACCCTGCTATAAAAGAGTAAACAAACACTAAACCACATTCATTAAATTATCATTTTAACTAACAGAATCTTTCAGTAAAATCTTACTTTAATAAGATGTGGGTGAAACACTGCTCTCTGTGCCTCTCTCCTGCTCTGTAAGGATTCAGGAAGTGACAGTGGCACATTCCACTGCACTTAGAGGGGAAGAACAGAACTCTCTTTTTCACTTTAGCAAAGCTAGCAGGTTCACAGGACAGCAACAAAATATATGAAAGTTGTTTTTTTGCGTTTTTGTTTTGTTTTATATGATTTAACATCCAGCCCCAACCCTATGTTCCACTTACTAATACCTCTCACTGGATTGGTTCAGCCCAAATAGGACTGCCTCAAATAAGCAGTTAATGAGCCATGCAATAATCTTAACCACTTGCATCCAGTAGATGGCGCAGCATGTTGTGTAATGGTGGGCAGACCTGATTGTGCCTCTTCATTGCACAACATATAGCTGTGAGAAAAAAAAATGCTGGGGGAAAAAAATTACAATTTTTTTTTAAAGCCAATAAAAAAAATATATTTTTGCCCATATGAGAGGTGAAGCACTGCCTCACCTGCCTCTAGTGACTGCACATCACTGTCACAGACTATATCCACTCATCAACAAATGATGACTGAAATGCAAGATACGCTAGCGGACTTAGAGAACAGGAGCAGAAGGAGTAATATTAGACTAAAGGGGGGTTCTGGAGTCTGTTACAAACAAAGATATTCTATTGTATCTTCAACAACTGTTCCGAGCCATAACGGGAGATAAAGGAAACTCAGACTTCACCATTGAGAGAGCCCATAGGGCTTTGAAAGCAAAACCCAAATGAGATGCACCGCCACAGGACATAATAGTAAAAGTGCTCTAGTTTCAAGACAAGGAACAGATAATGTCAGCTTCAAGAAATAATCCTACATTTAAGTTCCAGGGCTCGGTAGTGCAATTCTACCAGGATTTATACTTAAGGACTTTACAATGGCAAAACACTACGTCTTCTTACACAACTACTGAGAAAGCAACAAATTCAGTATAAGTGGGGATTCCCTTTGCACTATACATCATAAAGTATAATCTGACAATCACCATAAAAGAGCAGAAGATATTCCAGATATTTGTCAACAATTAAACATCGAGACTCCACACATCCCCAGAGGTGATAGAACAACCACAGCCTCAGACTCATCAACTACACTGAAAACAAGTTGTCTCCCGAAATGGAAACTAATAAACAGAAGGCACTCTAAAGTTAAATGAATCTTGACTATCAAGAAGGAGAACCAGAATAGGACTTCATTGTGAAACCATTTTTGAAGATAACAGACTTACACACTCATAGGTGTATGGACACCCAAGACTAAGTATTTTTTTGCAATACTTCACACTTTTATAAAGCTTCAGATATTGAAAAACATTTATGGTGGAGGTGGAGTCAAGGTTATAGTAATTTATAATATTAATAATGTTATTTTGTTCTGTTTACTGTGGCTTTGAATATTATGTTTGATGTTATATAACAGAAGTTAGTTTCTATCTCCAGGAAATTAATACACCTTTAATAAGCAGTGATACCATCACAATCCCCTGAAAGTAATGCTCAAATACATCATACCTCTGAACTCTTACATAAGAGACTATGGTTACTTGTTTTTGTTTATATGTACACAACTTGTTAGTTGGTTTATGTTTTTTTGTCTGACTAAAAATGTTGAATTCCACCAATATCTCTTCAATATAATCATTCTAAATTGGGCTTTTTATAAAATATGTGATGTTGATACTTTCTCTAATATTTTCTTTTTGATACAATATTTGGCAGAGATTTTACTCACACCTCTTGACTTCACCAATTAATCTAATCGCACACAATGTGAGAGGGTTGAACTCTGATGTCAAACGCAGGATAGCCATGACCCAATATACGTCTCTTAGGGCTAATATTTTGTTCCTACAGGAAACCCATTTCTCCAAAGATCACATACCCAAATATTGGTCTAAACACTTTAAATATCATTACCATGCTACAACAACCACAAAAAAGAGAAGTATCTATCCTTATTCACTCAAGTATAAATTTCACACATGAATCAACTTTAGCAGATGAAGAGGATAGATATCTGATTCTTAGAGGTCAAATTGATACCATTGATGTCACGCTTTGTAATATATATGCTCCTAATGAGAAGCAAGATAGATTTTTTTAAACATATATATTACCTTTTAACGCAATGGTCCCAGGGCAGAATTATATTAGCAGATTTTAATATTAATATGACTACTATATCCCCAACCGCATGTGGTCCCCTTTCCAACAAATTGAGGCAGCGCAATCATAACATTAAAACTATTCGGGAACTCTTATCAAATAATTCTTTAATAGATACATGGCAGACTCTATATGGAGATACCACAGACACTACATTCTATTCGACAGCACATAAAACATATACGAGGATAGATTTTGTTTATGTTAGCCAATTTATCCAGTCCTTGTTAATATCCTCCACAATACAAAAATGTGTGTGGTCTGATCACTCCATGGTATCACTCTCGATAAAGGGTATCCAAGATTTTAAAAGACAAAAATTGTGGATATATGATCTTTTAAACATCCCCCTGCTCACTACCAGATTGTACAACATTTAAGGGAATACTGGGGTATTAATGTGGATACCACCTTGAACCCACTCAATATATGGACGGCACACAAAGCATATCTATGAGGCCTACTAATACAAACTAAAGCAATATATACTAAACAAAGACAAACAATACAAAGATTGAAAGTCCAATACTATATATTTGCTAACAAACCAGATACATTCTTGGCACATAAACTACAATAAAGGAACAGGGATTTAGCTATCCCTTATATCCAACAATCAGATGGCACTTTGACCTCTTTAACACAGGAAATAGTAGGTGAGTTTGCCCAATACTACGGAAAATTATATGACGGAAATAAGACATCTCAATCCACAGACATAGTTACAACAACTAACACCTTTCTAACAGAGGCACTTTTACCCAAACTAACAGAAAAAGACAGGGAATCCCTTAATGCAACTATAACCCTAATAAAAGTTACACAAGTGATCAAAGAATTGAAAATAGACAAAGCAGCAGGACCAGATGGTTTCCCAGAGACTATCATAAACATTTTAAAACAACACTGATACCCCATCTTATCAAATTTTGTAGCCATATACTAGAGGGCAATGAGATCCCGCCTGGATTGCTATGTGCAAATGTTGTTGTAATCCCCAAGCCAGGTAAAAACACTAAATTATGCACTAGCTATCACCCCATCTTAAAATCTTTACTGTACTATTTTGGCTAACCATCTAAAATACATTTTGCCATCATTAATACATCCCGATCAGGTGGGTTTTATTAGAGATAAGGAAGCCCCTGACAATATAAGAAGGATGTTGAATATAATTAGCTATCTTAACAGAACTGGAACGCCTTCTCTGCTTCTTTCTCTGGACGCGGAGATGATTGATAGAGTGGATTGGAAAATACATGTTGCAGGTATTACACCATATGGGATTTAATTACCCTTTTCTTTCATGTAATTAGCAAGAGTCCATGAGCTAGTGACGTATGGGATATACATTCCTACCAGGAGGGGCAAAGTTTCCCAAACCTCAAAATGCCTATAAATACACCCCTCACCACACCCACAAATCAGTTTTACAAACTTTGCCTCCTATGAAGGTGGTGAAGTAAGTTTGTGCTAGATTCTACGTTGATATGCGCTCCGCAACAGGTTGGAGCCCGGTTTTCCTCTCAGCGTGCAGTGAATGTCAGAGGGATGTGAGGAGAGTATTGCCTATTTGAATGCAATGATCTCCTTCTACGGGGTCTATTTCATAGGTTCTCTGTTATCGGTCGTAGAGATTCATCTCTTACCTCCCTTTTCAGATCGACGATATACTCTTATATATATATATATATACCATTACCTCTGCTGATTTTCGTTTCAGTACTGGTTTGGCTTTCTACAACATGTAGACGAGTGTCCTGGGGTAAGTAAGTCTTATTTTCTGTGACACTCTAAGCTATAGTTGGGCGCTTTTTTTATAAAGTTCTAAATATATGTATTCAAACATTTATTTGCTTTGACTCAGGATGTTCAACATTCCTTATTTTCAGACAGTCAGTTTCATATTTGGGATAATGCATTTGAATCAATCATTTTTTCTTACCTTAAAAAATTTGACTTTTTCCCTGTGGGCTGTTAGGCTCGCGGGGGCTGAAAATGCTTCATTTTATTGCGTCATTCTTGGCGCAGACTTTTTTGGCACAAAAAATCTTTTCTGTTTCCGGCGTCATACGTGTCGCCGGAAGTTGCGTCATTTTTTGACGTTCTTTTGCGCCAAAAAAGTCGGCGTTCCGGATGTGGCGTCATTTTTGGCGCCAAAAGCATTTAGGCGCCAAATAATGTGGGCGTCTTATTTGGCGCTAAAAAAATATGGGCGTCGCTTTTGTCTCCACATTATTTAAGTCTCATTTTTCATTGCTTCTGGTTGCTAGAAGCTTGTTCTTTGGCATTTTTTCCCATTCCTGAAACTGTCATTTAAGGAATTTGATCAATTTTGCTTTATATGTTATTTTTTCTCTTACATATTGCAAGATGTCTCATGTTGCATCTGAGTCAGAAGATACTTCAGGAAAATCGCTGCCTGGTGCTGGAACTACCAAAGCTAAGTGTATCTGCTGTAAACTTTTGGTAGTTGTTCCTCCAGCTGTTGTTTGTATTAAATGTCATGACAAACTTGTTAATGCAGAAAATATTTCCTTTAGTAAAATACCTGTTGCAGTTCCATCAACATCTAATGTTCAGAGTGTTCCTGATAACATAAGAGATTTTGTTGCTGATTCTATTAAGAAGGCTATGTCTGTTATTCCTCCTTCTAGTAAACATAAAAAGTCTTTTAAAACTTCTCTTTATCCAGATGAATTTTTAAATGAACATCATCATTCTGATTCTAATGATTCTTCTGGTTCAGAGGATTCTGTTTCAGAGGTTGATGCTGATAAATCTTCATATTTATTTAAAATGGAATTTATTCGTTCTTTACTTAAAGAAGTCCTAATTGCATTAGAAATTGAGGATTCTGGTCCTCTTGATACTAAATCTAAACGTTTAGACAAGGTCTTTAAATCTCCTGTAGTTATTCCAGAAGTTTTTCCTGTTCCTGGTGCTATTTCTGAAGTAATTTCCAGGGAATGGAATAAATTGGGTAATTCATTTACTCCTTCTAAACGTTTTAAGCAATTATATCCTGTGCCGTCTGACAGATTAGAGTTTTGGGACAAAATCCCTAAAGTTGATGGGGCTATCTCTACCCTTGCTAAACGTACTACTATTCCTATGGCAGATGGTACTTCCTTTAAGGATCCTTTAGATAGGAAAATTGAATCCTTTCTAAGAAAATCTTATTTGTGTTCAGGTAATCTTCTTAGACCTGCTATATCTTTGGCGGATGTTGCTGCAGCTTCAACTTTTTGGTTGGAAACTTTAGCGCAACAAGTAACAGATCATGATTCTCATAACATTATTATTCTTCTTCAACATGCTAATAATTTTATCTGTGATGCCATTTTTTATATTATCAGAGTTGATGTCAGGTTTATGTCTCTAGCTATTTTAGCTAGAAGAGCTTTATGGCTTAAAACTTGGAATGCTGATATGTCTTCTAAATCGACTCTACTTTCCCTTTCTTTCCAGGGTAATAAATTATTTGGTTCTCAGTTGGATTCTATTATCTCAACTGTTACTGGTGGGAAGGGTAAAAACAGGGCTAATAATCGTTTTCGTTCCTTTCGTTTCAACAAAGAACAAAAGCCTGATCCTTCATCCTCAGGAGCAGTTTCAGTTTGGAAACCATCTCCAGTCTGGAATAAATGCAAGCCTTCTAGAAAAGCAAAGCCAGCTTCTAAGTCCACATGAAGGTGCGGCCCTCATTCCAGCTCAGCTGGTAGGGGGCAGATTACGTTTTTTCAAAGAAATTTGGATCAATTCTGTTCACAATCTTTGGATTCAGAACATTATTTCAGAAGGGTACAGAATTGGTTTCAAGATAAGACCTCCTGCAAAGAGATTCTTTCCCGTGTCCCAGTAAACCCAGCGAAAGCTCAAGCATTTCTGAAATGTGTTTCAGATCTAGAGTTGGCTGGAGTAATTATGCCAGTTCCAGTTCTGGAACAGGGGCTGGGGTTTTATTCGAATCTCTTCATTGTACCAAAGAAGGAGAATTTCTTCAGACCAGTTCTGGATCTAAAAATATTGAATCGTTATGTAAGGATACCAACATTCAAAATGGTAACTGTAAGGACTATCCTGCCTTTTGTTCAGCAAGGGCATTATATGTCTACAATAGATTTACAGGATGCATATCTGCATATTCCGATTCATCCAGCTCACTATCAGTTTCTGAGATTCTCTTTCCTAGACAAGCATTACCAGTTTGTGGCTCTGCCGTTTGGCCTAGCAACAGCTCCAAGAATTTTTACAAAGGTTCTCGGTGCCCTTCTATCTGTAATCAGAGAACAGGGTATTGTGGTATTTCCTTATTTGGATGATATCTTGGTACTTGCTCAGTCTTCACATTTAGCAGAATTTCATACGAATCGACTTTTGTTGTTTCTTCAAAATCATGGTTGGAGGATCAATTCACTAAAAAGTTCATTGATTCTTCAGACAAGGGTAACCTTTTTGGGTTTCCAGATAGATTCAGTGTCCATGACTCTGTCTTTGACAGACAAGAGACGTCTAAAATTGATTTCAGCTTGTCGAAACCTTCAGTCACAATCATTCCCTTCGGTAGCCTTATGCATGGAAATTCTAGGTCTTATGACTGCTGCATCGGACGCGATCCCCTTTGCTCGTTTTCACATGCGACCTCTTCAGCTCTGTATGCTGAACCAATGGTGCAGGGATTACACAAAGATATCTCAATTAATATCTTTAAAACCGATTGTACGACACTCTCTGACGTGGTGGACAGATCACCATCGTTTAGTTCAGGGGGCTTCTTTTGTTCTTCCGACCTGGACTGTAATTTCAACAGATGCAAGTCTTACAGGTAGGGGAGCTGTGTGGGGGTCTCTGACAGCACAAGGGGTTTGGGAATCTCAGGAGGTGAGATTACCGATCAATATTTTGGAACTCCGTGCAATTTTCAGAGCTCTTCAGTCTTGGCCTCTTCTGAAGAGAGAATCGTTCATTTGTTTTCAGACAGACAATGTCACAACTGTGGCATACATCAATCATCAAGGAGGAACTCACAGTCCTCTGGCTATGAAAGAAGTATCTCGAATTCTGGTTTGGGCGGAATCCAGCTCCTGTCTAATCTCTGCGGTTCATATTCCAGGAATAGACAATTGGGAAGCGGATTATCTCAGTCGCCAAACGTTGCATCCGGGCGAATGGTCTCTTCACCCAGAGGTATTTCTTCAGATTGTTCAAAAGTGGGAACTTCCAGAAATAGGTCTGATGGCTTCTCATCTAAACAAGAAACTTCCCAGGTATCTGTCCAGATCCCGGGATCCTCAGGCGGAGGCAGTGGATGCATTATCACTTCCTTGGAAGTATCATCCTGCCTATATCTTTCCGCCTCTAGTTCTTCTTCCAAGAGTAATCTCCAAGATTCTGAAGGAATGCTCATTTGTTCTGCTGGTAGCTCCAGCATGGCCTCACAGATTTTGGTATGCGGATCTTGTCCGGATGGCCTCTTGCCAACCGTGGACTCTTCCGTTAAGACCAGACCTTCTGTCGCAAGGTCCTTTTTTCCATCAGGATCTCAAATCCTTAAATTTAAAGGTATGGAGATTGAACGTTTGATTCTTGGTCAAAGAGGTTTCTCTGACTCTGTGATTAATACTATGTTACAGGCTCGTAAATCTGTATATAGAGAGATATATTATAGAGTCTGGAAGACTTATATTTCTTGGTGTCTTTCTCATCATTTTTCCTGGCATTCTTTTAGAATTCCGAGAATTTTACAGTTTCTTCAGGATGGTTTAGATAAAGGTTTGTCCGCAAGTTCCTTGAAAGGTCAAATCTCTGCTCTTTCTCACAGAAAGATTGCTAATCTTCCTGATATTCATTGTTTTGTACAAGCCTTGGTTCGTATAAAACCTGTCATTAAGTCAATTTCTCCTCCTTGGAGTTTGAATTTGGTTCTGGGGGCTCTTCAAGCTCCTCCGTTTGAACCTATGCATTCATTGGACATTAAATTACTTTCTTGGAAAGTTTTGTTCCTTTTGGCCATCTCTTCTGCCAGAAGAGTCTCTGAATTGTCTGCTCTTTCTTGTGAGTCTCCTTTTCTGATTTTTCATCAGGATAAGGCAGTGTTGCGAACTTCTTTTGAATTTTTACCTAAGGTTGTGAATTCCAACAACATTAGTAGAGAAATTGTAGTTCCTTCATTATGCCCTAATCCTAAGAATTCTAAGGAGAAATCATTGCATTCTTTGGATGTTGTTAGAGCTTTGAAATATTATGTTGAAGCTACTAAGACTTTCCGAAAGACTTCTAGTCTATTTGTCATCTTTTCCGGTTCTAGAAAAGGCCAGAAAGCTTCTGCCATTTCTTTGGCATCTTGGTTGAAATCTTTAATTCATCATGCCTATGTTGAGTCGGGTAAAACTCCGCCTCAGAGGATTACAGCTCATTCTACTAGGTCAGTTTCTACTTCCTGGGCGTTTAGGAATGAAGCTTCGGTTGATCAGATTTGCAAAGCAGCAACTTGGTCTTCTTTGCATACTTTTACTAAATTCTACCATTTTGATGTGTTTTCTTCTTCTGAAGCAGTTTTTGGTTGAAAAGTACTTCAGGCAGCTGTTTCAGTTTGAATCTTCTGCTTATGTTTTCATTTAAACTTTATTTTGGGTGTGGATTATTTTCAGCAGGAATTGGCTGTCTTTATTTTATCCCTCCCTCTCTAGTGACTCTTGCATGGAAAGATCCACATCTTGGGTAGTCATTATCCCATACGTCACTAGCTCATGGAATGCTAATTACATGAAAGAAAACATAATTTATGTAAGAACTTACCTGATAAATTAATTTCTTTCATATTAGCAAGAGTCCATGAGGCCCACCCTTTTTTGTGGTGGTTATGATTTTTTTGTATAAAGCACAATTATTCCAATTCCTTATTTTTTATGCTTTCGCACTTTTTTCTTATCACCCCACTTCTTGGCTATTCGTAAAACTGATTTGTGGGTGTGGTGAGGGGTGTATTTATAGGCATTTTGAGGTTTTGGAAACTTTGCCCCTCCTGGTAGGAATGTATATCCCATACGTCACTAGCTCATGGACTCTTGCTAATATGAAAGAAATGAATTTATCAGGTAAGTTCTTACATAAATTATGTTTTTATTAAAGCCATTTAAGCAATATACTGTACTCCAGAAGCTCAGGTGGTGTCGGCGGGCTATCAATCCAAACCATTCCCTATTAGGAACGGAACTCGACAGGGTTGCCCCTTATCCCCACTAATATTTGCACTATGCATAGAGCCTTTAGCGGCTAGAATCAGACTTTCACCAGAAATCACAGGGTTGACCATATCATAAATCGATTATAAATTGACCTTATTCTCAGACTATATTCTCTTGACAATAACGAAAACCCTAATTTCCCTTCCAAACCTATATAATTCTATATAATTTAATTATTATTATTATTATTATTCTTTATTTATAGAGCGCCGACAGATTCCGCAGCGCTGTTCATAGGTAACAAAGATAAAAGGACAGTACAATATGAGACACCAGACAAAATTTAACAAACAAATACAGGAGGAATTGGCAGCCCTGTTCCCGTGGGAACTTACAATCTTAATGGGTAGGAGGGTGAGAAACAGGAGGTGGGGACTGCAAAGGTGGGAATGATGTTAGTGTGAAGTTAGATGAGGGCAACTATTAGGCAAGTGGAATTCATTAGCTACTGATTTGGTTATAGGCTTCCCTGAACAAGAAGGTCTTTAGGGAGCGTTTAAAGGAGGAGAGGTTGGGGGAAAGTCTGACAGCACGAGGAAGTGCGTTCCAGAGGGTTGGTGCCGCACGAGAGAAGTCCTGTAGTCTAGCATGTGAGGAGGTGATGGTAGAAGAGGCAAGGAGTAGATCGTTGTTGGATCTTAGGGGATGGGCTGGAGTATATTTGTTGATGAGTGAGGACAGGTATGGGGGGGCTGCATTGGTAAGGGCTTTGTAGGTCAAAGTGAGAATTTTGAATTTAATTCTGCTTTGAATGGGGAGCCAGTGAAGGGACTCACAGAGGGGTGCTATAGACACATTTTCACAAATATCAGGATACAAAATGAATATGGAGAAATGTGAAGCTTTACCAATAGCCCTTTCACCCCAAAATACAAAAAACATAGAGCTTAATTTTGAATTTATGTGGGCAAAATATTCCCTTAGATATTTGGGCAGTAATCTGATGACACAACTGGATCAACTTTACCAATATAACTATTTGCCACTTCTCATATGTATTAGGGTTGACATTAATAAATAGAGGGGTTACACATTTTCTTGGTATGGCCATCTCTCAGTAGTCAAAATAAACATATTCCCTTGATTGCTATATTTGTTTAGAATCCTGCACTTGCAACTCCCAATTTCAGAGATGTCTAAATTACAGTATATTAGAGGCAATAGAAAAGGCAGAATATCATTGAGAATTCTTACACACCATAGAAAACTGGGAGGAGTGGGAGTTCCAAATATTCATGATTACTATAGAGCAGCAAGAATATCCCAGACAGTATTGTTGGGGAGAGGGTCTACTGATGCTATGTGGACAGCCTTGGAAACAGGAATTGAAGGGTTGACCTACCCAGATGACATACTTTGGAACAGAGAAAAACAAAAGACATTCACATACAAAAATCCTATACATGACTCCACTAAACAAAGTGAAAACTGGATGTCAAGATACATTACTCTACTACCTACCCACTCTTTGATGCTACCACTTAGACATATATTACCAGCAGATACATATAGTTCTATCACTAAATGGCTTAATAAGGGACTGTATAGGGTGGCAGATATCCTACTTAATGGAAAGATTCTAACATACACCCAGCTTCAAGACAAACACACCAATAAAATTACAGCGGTATCTCTATTTACAGCTCTTCTCAGCAGCTCATAAATATATCACTACCACTACTAAACAACCATACACAACGCTGGAAAATATGTATTCAAAAAAGAGTAGACCAAAAAAATAAATTTCCAAAATATATATAGCCATACAAACTGACACTAACAACACTAAAAATTCACTCATGCTTTAATGGGAATCTGACCTAGAGATTATATATGAAAAAACAAGAATGGGATGAAATATTTTATTCATGAAGCAAAGGTCTATTGAGTGCGGATTTAAAGGAAAATTTTATAGAAACAGCATTTTGATGTTACCTAACTCCACTGATCACCTCACACATGTCCCAGACAAACTCTTCACTATGCTTTAGGGAGTGTGGTGACCCGGGCACCTATAAACATATGTGGTGGAAGTGTAAGGAAGTTAAAGAGATTTGGAGATTATTATCGACACTACTCCATTCATGTATTCCAAATTTTAATACACATATCAACACATTAATTAAAATACCATGCATGATAACTAGGAAAAATATTGGAAGGTAGGAGTGCCTTCATGGATGGAGATTCAAAATAAAGTAAGTTGGACATATAGGATGCATGATTTGGCATCATGGGTAACAAATAACAGATACTCTTTTAACAAAGGTTTTATTGGATGTATAAAAATAAAGAAAAACTAACATTTCAAGGTTGTAATAAAGATGAGTCTACATTGGTTCCAGACAAATTATGTAATACAGAAACAAAGAGAGTGGAGGAGATTCGGTACAACTTGGTGTATATTCCAAAACACGGCTTTATTTGCCGTTAAAACAGCAACTCCAACGGAACACACTTGAACAGTCAACAAAGGCACAGGATGGTGGTCACTAATGCTGACGCGTTACGGCTTCCCACGCCGTAGTCATAGCATAGTTAGTGACCATCATCTCCAGCTTTAAAAAGGTTTTGCTTTCACCCCATTGGTTTAAAACAAAAACACACCTCCTATGTAATGAGGATTGAATATTAATTTCGCCTCTCTCTAGGACTAAATGACAAGACTGACTTGTAGGGAAAAAATATTATACATAATGTTATACCATAATGTGTCAGATATTTTGTGCAATACTCAGACAATGGATCACAAAATTATATTATATAATACCTAAAGAAGTAGATAAAATTGGATCTATAATAATGTTAATGATATAAACTGGCACCTTCATAATATATCATAAGCAAATATATTGAAGTATGTAAATATACTTCTATTGCATATACTATTCCAACATATTCTAACATTATTAGTTAGCCAGTCTATTTTATCTGTCAAGGAAGGGATAGATCTGCCATTCATGGAAATAACACAGCGCTTAATGCCAAAAATTAATTAGGTCAAATTCACTATTAAGCCCAAAGGGTCTCCTGGTTTTTAATTTTAGTATCCAGAAGACTTCTTCTCTGGCTAACAGTGAATCTCTATCCCCTCCTCTCTGAGGGGATAGGACATGTTTGATAATCGTCCACTGAAGGAATTCTGGATTTTTATTGTGGACAGATGAAAAATGACTTATCAGAGGAGTGGTTAGGATGCCTGCTTTAATGTTGTTGACATGTTCACGTATTCTAGATCTAACATCTCGTGAGGTCATGCCCACGTATTGCAAATTACATTGTCTGCATGTTAATAGGTAGATCACGTAAGTAGCCCTACAATTAAAGCATCTGTCATGTTCAAAAGTTTCTCCAGTCATGGTACTGGCAAAGCCATTTCCTGGGGATAGACGATTGCATGCTAGGCAGTCAGTGAAGTGGCATCTAAACACTCCTTTGTACTTAGCCATGAACTGGGAGTATCTCTGTTCTTGGTTCTGAGTACAGTAGGTGCTACTATGTTGCCTATTGTAGTGCCACGTCTGAAAGCAAACCGACAGCCTTTCCTGACTACATCTGCTAACCCCTCGTCCGCTAGAAGTAGGGGAAAGTGTTTGGACACTATATTGCAAATCTCCCCATACTGATCACTATAGGTTGTCAGAAATGTAGTCATGTTACGTGTTCCCTCAGTCCAGTTATTCTTTTTGTTTGTCTGTTTGTTTGACATTAATAGGGAATCCCTGTTCCTTTTACTAACCTCTTTCTTGATACCTAATAGCATTTCTTTCATGTAATTAGCAAGAGTCCATGAGCTAGTGATGTATGGGATATACATTCCTACCAGGAGGGGCAAAGTTTCCCAAACCTCAAAATGCCTACAAATACACCCCTCACCACACCCACAAATCAGTTTTACAAACTTTGCCTCCTATGGAGGTGGTGAAGTAAGTTTGTGCTAGATTCTATGTTGATATGCGCTCCGCAGCAGGTTGGAGCCCGGTTTTCCTCTCAGCGTGCAGTGAATGTCAGAGGGATGTGAGGAGAGTATTGCCTGTTTGAATTCAATGATCTCCTTCTACGGGGTCTATTTCATAGGTTCTCTGTTATCGGTCGTAGAGATTCATCTCTTACCTCCCTTTTCAGATCGACGATATACTCTTATATATATACCATTTCCTCTGCTGATTTTCGTTTCAGTACTGGTTTGGCTTTCTACAAACATGTAGATGAGTGTCCTGGGGTAAGTAAGTCTTATTTTCTGTGACACTCTAAGCTATGGTTGGGCACTTTTTTAATAAAGTTCTAAATATATGTATTCAAACATTTATTTGCCTTGACTCAGGATGTTCAACATTCCTTATTGTCAGTTTCATATTTGGGATAATGCACTTGAATCAATAATTTTTCTTACCTTAAAAATTTGACTTTTTTTCCCTGTGGGCTGTTAGGCTCGCGGGGGCTGAAAATGCTTCATTTTATTGCGTCATTTTTGGCGCAGACTTTTTTGGCTCAAAATTTTTTTTCTGTTTCCGGCGTCATTTTTGATGTTCTTTTGCGCCAAAAATGTCGGCGTTCCGGACGTGGCATCATTTTTGGCGCCAAAAGCATTTAGGCGCCAAATAATGTGGGCGTCTTATTTGGCGCTAAAAAAATATGGGCGTCGCTTTTGTCTCCACATTATTTAAGTCTCATTATTTATTGCTTCTGGTTGCTAGAAGCTTGTTCCTTGGCATTTTTTCCCATTCCTGAAACTGTCATTTAAGGAATTTGATCAATTTTGCTTTATATGTTGTTTTTTCTCTTACATATTGCAAGATGTCTCACATTGCATCTGAGTCAGAAGATACTTCAGGAAAATCGCTGTCTGGTGCTGGAACTACCAAAGCTAAGTGTATCTGCTGTAAACTTTTGGTAGCTGTTCCTCCAGCTGTTGTTTGTATTAATTGTCATGACAAACTTGTTAATGCAGATATTTCCTTTAGTAATGTACCATTACCTGTTGTAGTTCCATCAACATCTAATGTTCAGAGTGTTCCTGATAACATAAGAGATTTTGTTTCTGAATTCATCAAGAAGGCTATGTCTGTTATTCCTCCTTCTAGTAAACATAAAAAATCTTTTAAAACTTCTCTTTATACAGATGAATTTTTAAATGAACATCATCATTCTGATTCTAATGACTCTTCTGGTTCAGAGGATTCTGTCTCAGAGGTTGATGCTGATAAATCTTCATATTTATTTAAAATGGAATTTATTCGTTCTTTACTTAAAGAAGTACTAATTGCTTTAGAAATTGAGGATTCTGGTCCTCTTGATACTAAATCTAAATGTTTAGATAAAGTCTGTAAATCTCCTGTGGTTATTCCAGAAGTTTTTCCTGTTCCTGGTGCTATTTCTGAAGTAATTTCCAGAGAATGGAATAATTTGGGTAATTCATTTAATCCTTCTAAACGTTTTAAGCAATTATATCCTGTGCCGTCTAACAGATTAGAATTTTGGGACAAAATCCTTAAAGTTGATGGGGCTATTTCTACCCTTGCTAAACGTACTACTATTCCTACGTCAGATGGTACTTCGTTTAAGGATCCTTTAGATAGGAAAATTGAATCCTTTCTAAGAAAAGCTTATCTGTGTTCAGGTAATCTTCTTAGACCTGCTATATCATTGGCTGATGTTGCTGCAGCTTCAACTTTTTGGTTTGAAACTTTAGCGCAACAAGTAACAGATCATGATTCTCATAATATTCTTCTTCTTCTTCAACATGCTAAAAATTTTATCTGTGATGCCATTTTTGATATTATCAGAGTTGATGTCAGGTTTATGTCTCTAGCTATTTTAGCTAGAAGAGCTTTATGGCTTAAAACTTGGAATGCTGATATGTCTTCTAAATCAACTCTACTTTCCATTTCTTTCCAGGGTAACAAATTATTTGGTTCTCAGTTGGATTCTATTATCTCAACTGTTACTGGTGGGAAAGGAACTTTTTTACCACAGGATAAAAAATCTATGGGTAAAAACAGGGTTAATAATCGTTTTCGTTCCTTTCGTTTCAACAAAGAACAAAAGCCTGATCCTTCATCCTCAGGAGCAGTTTCAGTTTGGAAACCATCTCCAGTCTGGAATAAATCCAAGCCTTCTAGAAAAGCAAAGCCAGCTTCTAAGTCCACATGAAGGTGCGGCCCTCATTCCAGCTCAGCTGGTAGGGGGCAGGTTACGTTTTTTCAAAGAAATTTGGATCAATTCTGTTCACAATCTTTGGATTCAGAACATTGTTTCAGAAGGGTACAGAATTGGTTTCAAGATAAGACCTCCTGCAAAGAGATTTTTTCTTTCCCGTGTCCCAGTAAATCCAGTGAAAGCTCAAGCATTTCTGAAATGTGTTTCAGATCTAGAGTTGGCTGGAGTAATTATGCCAGTTCCAGTTCTGGAACAGGGGCTGGGGTTTTATTCGAATCTCTTCATTGTACCAAAGAAGGAGAATTCCTTCAGACCAGTTCTGGATCTAAAAATATTGAATCGTTATGTAAGGATACCAACGTTCAAAATGGTAACTGTAAGGACTATCTTGCCTTTTGTTCAGCAAGGGCATTATATGTCCACAATAGATTTACAGGATGCATATCTGCATATTCCGATTCATCCAGATCATTATCAGTTCCTGAGATTCTCTTTCCTGGACAAGCATTACCAGTTTGTGGCTCTGCCGTTTGGCCTAGCTACAGCTCCAAGAATTTTTTCTAAGGTTCTCGGTGCCCTTCTGTCTGTAATCAGAGAACAGGGTATTGTGGTATTTCCTTATTTGGACGATATCTTGGTACTTGCTCAGTCTTCACATTTAGCAGAATCTCATACGAATCGACTTGTGTTGTTTCTTCAAGATCATGGTTGGAGGATCAATTCACTAAAAAGTTCATTGATTCCTCAGACAAGGGTAACCTTTCTGGGTTTCCAGATAGATTCAGTGTCCATGACTCTGTCTTTGACAGACAAGAGACGTCTAAAATTGATTTCAGCTTGTCGAAACCTTCAGTCACAATCATTCCCTTCGGTAGCCTTATGCATGGAAATTCTAGGTCTTATGACTGCTGCATCGGACGCGATCCCCTTTGCTCGTTTTCACATGCGACCTCTTCAGCTCTGTATGCTGAATCAATGGTGCAGGGATTACACAAAGATATCTCAATTAATATCTTTAAAACCGATTGTACGACACTCTCTAACGTGGTGGACAGATCACCATCGTTTAATTCAGGGGGCTTCTTTTGTTCTTCTGACCTGGACTGTAATTTCAACAGATGCAAGTCTTACAGGTTGGGGAGCTGTGTGGGGATCTCTGACGGCACAAGGAGTTTGGGAATCTCAGGAGGTGAGATTACCGATCAATATTTTGGAACTCCGTGCAATTTTCAGAGCTCTTCAGTCTTGGCCTCTTCTGAAGAGAGAATCGTTCATTTGTTTTCAGACAGACAATGTCACAACTGTGGCATACATCAATCATCAAGGAGGGACTCACAGTCCTCTGGCTATGAAAGAAGTATCTTGAATTCTGGTTTGGGCGGAATCCAGCTCCTGTCTAATCTCTGCGGTTCATATCCCAGGTATAGACAATTGGGAAGCGGATTATCTCAGTCGCCAAACGTTGCATCCGGGTGAATGGTCTCTTCACCCAGAGGTATTTCTTCAGATTGTTCAAATGTGGGAACTTCCAGAAATAGATCTGATGGCGTCTCATCTAAACAAGAAACTTCCCAGGTATCTGTCCAGATCCCGGGATCCTCAGGCGGAGGCAGTGGATGCATTATCACTTCCTTGGAAGTATCATCCTGCCTATATCTTTCCGCCTCTAGTTCTTCTTCCAAGAGTAATCTCCAAGATTCTGAAGGAATGCTCGTTTGTTCTGCTGGTAGCTCCGGCATGGCCTCACAGGTTTTGGTATGCGGATCTTGTCCGGATGGCCTCTTGCCATCCATGGACTCTTCCGTTAAGACCAGACCTTCTGTCGCAAGGTCCTTTTTTCCATCAGGATCTCAAATCCTTAAATTTAAAGGTATGGAGATTGAACGCTTGATTCTTGGTCAAAGAGGTTTCTCTGACTCTGTGATTAATACTATGTTACAGGCTCGTAAATCTGTATCTAGAGAGATATATTATAGAGTCTGGAAGACTTATATTTCTTGGTGTCTTTCTCATCATTTTTCTTGGCATTCTTTTAGAATTCCGAGAATTTTACAGTTTCTTCAGGATGGTTTAGATAAAGGTTTGTCCGCAAGTTCTTTGAAAGGACAAATCTCTGCTCTTTCTGTTCTTTTTCACAGAAAGATTGCTAATCTTCCTGATATTCATTGTTTTGTACAAGCTTTGGTTCGTATAAAACCTGTCATTAAGTCAATTTCTCCTCCTTGGAGTTTGAATTTGGTTCTGGGGGCTCTTCAAGCTCCTCCTTTTGAACCCATGCATTCATTGGACATTAAATTACTTTCTTGGAAAGTTTTGTTCCTTTTGGCGATCTCTTCTGCCAGAAGAGTCTCTGAATTATCTGCTCTTTCTTGTGAGTCTCCTTTTCTGATTTTTCATCAGGATAAGGCGGTGTTGCGAACTTCTTTTGAATTTTTACCTAAGGTTGTGAATTCCAACAACATTAGTAGAGAAATTGTGGTTCCCTCATTATGTCCTAATCCTAAGAATTCTAAGGAGAAATCGTTGCATTCTTTGGATGTTGTTAGAGCTTTGAAATATTATGTTGAAGCTACTAAGTCTTTCCGAAAGACTTCTAGTCTATTTGTTATCTTTTCCGGTTCTAGAAAAGGCCAGAAAGCTTCTGCCATTTCTTTGGCATCTTGGTTTAAATCTTTAATTCATCATGCCTATGTCGAGTCGGGTAAAACTCTGCCTCAAAGGATTACAGCTCATTCTACTAGGTCAGTTTCTACTTCCTGGGCGTTTAGGAATGAAGCTTCGGTTGATCAGATTTGCAAAGCAGCAACTTGGTCCTCTTTGCATACTTTTACTAAATTCTACCATTTTGATGTATTTTCTTCTTCTGAAGCAGTTTTTGGTAGAAAAGTACTTCAGGAAGCGGTTTCAGTTTGAATCTTCTGTTTATGTTTTTCATTAAACTTTATTTTGGGTGTGGATTATTTTCAGCAGGAATTGGCTGTCTTTATTTTATCCCTCCCTCTCTAGTGACTCTTGCGTGGAAAGATCCACATCTTGGGTAGTCATTATCCCATACGTCACTAGCTCATGGACTCTTGCTAATTACATGAAAGAAAACATAATTTATGTAAGAACTTACCTGATAAATTCATTTCTTTCATATTAGCAAGAGTCCATGAGGCCCACCCTTTTTTGTGGTGGTTATGATTTTTTTGTATAAAGCACAATTATTCCAATTCCTTATTTTTTATGCTTTCGCACTTTTTTCTTATCACCCCACTTCTTGGCTATTCGTTAAACTGATTTGTGGGTGTGGTGAGGGGTGTATTTGTAGGCATTTTGAGGTTTGGGAAACTTTGCCCCTCCTGGTAGGAATGTATATCCCATACGTCACTAGCTCATGGACTCTTGCTAATATGAAAGAAATGAATTTATCAGGTAAGTTCTTACATAAATTATGTTTTTCTTGGGATAGCTTCTGGAAACTAATCTGTCTGTCAATTCCTTGGCTTGTATCTCAAATGTGGGTTTCTCAGAGCAATTTCTAAGTGTCCTGACATATTGCCCCATGGCAATCGCTTTAAAGACTCTGCTTGGATGGTTGCTTTTGGCATGTAATATTGTGTTTTTGGCTGTAGGTTTGTGGAATACACTTGTGGAAATATAACCTTTTTCTCCTGAAGCTACTCCTAATAAGGACACATCTAGATAATTAATTCTGTCTTTACTGATGTCAAAAGTAAAACTTAGGCCTATGTTGTTATCATTTAGCTCATCAATGAAGCTCATCACCAAATTAGGGTCTCCCTGCCAGATCATGATGAGATCATCTATAAATCTATTGTAAAATTGGATGTGTTGTTTATATTGGTTTCTATCTCCATAGATGTGGGACTGCTCCCACCACCCCATAAAGAGGTTGGCATAGGAGGGGGCAAACTTGGCCCCCATAGCAGTCCCACATCTCTGGAGATAGAAACTGTGTTCAAAACAGAAATAATTATGAGTCAATAAGTAGTGTGTCACTCGTATTATGAAATCACACTGTTCATCCTCAAACTGACCTGATCTGGTTAGGAACCATCTTATGGCTTTTAGGCCCTCCTTGTGTGGTATTGACGAGTAGAGGGCTTTGACATCTATGGTCAGCCATGTATTAGATTTTTTCCAACCCTCTTCTTTCAGTAGATCTAAAAGGTTTTTTTTGTCTGTCAAATCACTTGGTAAATTTTCCACAAATGGTTTAAGTATCGCGTCCAGCCATTGTGAGAGTCTGTTAGAGAGCCGATACCACTGATAATTGGCCTGCCATGTATTTCTGTGCCAGGTTTATGGATTTTAGGCAAGTGGTTAAATGTGGGTCTGATAGGAAACTCTACTTGCAAATATTTGTAGGTGTTGTCATCGAACATCCCTATCTCTCTCCCTTCATCTAATAAGTCCATTCATTCAAGAATAAAGTCACTTGTGGGATCTTTTTTGAGCAATATATACTGCTCAGTGTCCATTAATTGTCTCCTGGCTTTAGATATAAATTGGCTTTTGTTCAAGACCACTATTGAGCCCCCCTTATACGCTGCTCTGATCACTATATTTTCATTATGCTGTAACTTGGTTAGGGCTTCCTTCTCTTTCCTGGTTAGATTTGACCTTCCCATGTGTGATCTATTGTTGGCAGAGAGTGCAG